>NC_057805.1:375106716-375108162 GCF_018294505.1 Triticum aestivum
CAAAAAATCTGCATTTTTTGCTGCGTCGATAGGTGAGAGATTTTTTGCTGCGTCGATAGGTGAGAGTTCTTACTATGCCCGGTGGTGGGGACGTGTTTTGCTGGAATCGTGGATGCTTTTTGCTGGAACCGGCATGTGTTTTTGCTGCTTCCAGCAAACCAATGGTGTTTTGGTTTTTGGCTGAGATTTTTTTGCGGGGAGGAGGGGGGCATGGTGGTCCGAGCGGACGACGACGACGAGCGAAGGCGGTGACGCATGGAGATGCTGCAACCACTGTGGTCGCGAGCTGGAACCGGCTGGCGGGTGAGCTGCAGTCTTATGATAGAAGCATGGGGCGGCCGAGGGACGAGCGCGGTCGACACGGGTGGCCGGTGAGTAGGAGCGGCAAAACGGCAGCAACGACGGCAGCCGGCGGCGAGGGGAGCTTGCAGTGGTTCGTGAGCAGTGGGAAGGAGAGAAAAATCATGGCCGTGGAGTCTCTGCTGAAGGTAGAAGAAAGGAAAAAAGGAGAGGCAGGAAAAAAGATAAGGATAGGAAGGGGCGGTTGTGCGAGGCCCATCACATACACACGTCTTGCTCGGGGGTTGTTTTCGTGGACGTTGGGGCCAGCGTGGCGCGCGAACCGGCCGAACGTTCGGCCGGTGCCTCGGCCCCAAACGTTTACCTTCTTCTTATGTCTGTTGGTATCAATTAGTTCGTCACTTCATCATCGGGCCATCAGTCATCACTACAGATGGAGCAAGGAGGAGCATTCAGCTGTACTTTCCACAGCCACTGATTCCACCGCGCAGGTCATACGGTGCCTTGCATCTGTGATATGATTGATCTGATCTGATTTTTGTACTCAATTTGGCTGGTTTCTTCAAACTGTTTGTTGCAGGAATTGTCAGAATGGAATGCGAAATACTGGGACAAGTTTGGGTTTGTCTTCATGATATGCGCGTCCAAGAGGACCGCTCCTGAGGTCTTAGCCGAGCTTAAGTTCTGCATATGTCCATTCGAGTAGTTGATTTCTGTAATTGACGACGTGTATGCCTGTTTGGGTTGTCATCTCAACAATCCTTCCAACAGTATTTGGGAATCCTCGCCTTAAATTCCAATGTGTGGTTTCTGTAATCGATCGTGTATGCCTGTTTGGAAAATCTCAACAATCCTTGCAGCAGTAATGAGTTTTTTTTGGCGTGTGTGTTGTTCGCTGGACGGGTGAGCATGCGTGTGTATTGTGTACCGTCCGGGTGTGCGTGCGATGCACCGGCCGGTTCTGCTGGTGCTAATCCTGTCTCCCAGTTGATTCCAAGGGCATTGTACTAATCCTTCTCTTTTGATTGCAGGTACACAAAAGTGAGGCCATGACCGAGCTAGGCGGCGGTGGACTAGAGAATTTATCTCTGTTAACCACCCCCCTTAAATTCCAATGTGTGGTTTCTGTAATCGATCGTGTATGCC
>NC_057805.1:375108733-375147632 GCF_018294505.1 Triticum aestivum
ATTAATCCTCTATGAAGAATCAACCAATTATGAATTTCAGACTTTGAGTGAAAGCAACGGGTTCAGTGGGCATGCGTGACTGTATCCTACTGCTGCATTAATCTATGTAATTGAGCTATTTTTGGCACTCGAAGTGAGTGATTGTTAAGAACAAGTTGCATAATGACAGTTTTTTTTCTGTAGTGTTATGTTATCCAATGCACAGAATTTGTCAGAAGAGGAAGCTTCCTGATGCAGGTACAACTAAACACTATATATATATATTTAGAAGACCAAAGTCGTTAGGTTCTATCTGGACTAAGGACATTTGTATGACATCTGTTTATCTCCTGTTTTGGGATAAATTAAAGTGTACGTGGGTGTTATGATGCAGATTGCGCACAATCAAGACTTGGGGTTGTAGCTAGGTGTTCAAGTTTTAGCTGCAGCTTGATAGTTTGTTCCACTTGCAGAGATAGTGGAAATGGTAGCATATATTGAAAAGGTTTAACCATTCTCTTTCCGATTGTTGGTCTATTGTCCGAGCTTTGAATGATATAAGTTGGAGGTTTTATCTTACTTACCTATCGATCATTCTAAAGTATGTTCAAATAAGAATCATTTATTCATCATATATTGAGTAAAACATCAACTTTAGGCAATATTTTCCGCAGCAACGCGCGGGGTATCATCTAGTTACATCTATGTACGTAGACCACCTAACGACAACTACAGGAGCGAGCCGAAGGCGCCACCGTTATCGCCCCTCCCTCACCGAAGCCTTGCAAAACTTGTTGTAGTAGACAGTCTATAAGGCGTCGTGCTAAGGGCCCTAAGGACCAGCACACTAGAACAGTCTGTCGTTGATGAAGGGAAGTGTAAATCGAAAGGATCCAACCTGAAAACACATGAACATAGACAAAGACCGGATTCAAGCAGATCCACCAAAGACAGACGCCAACCGAATCCAGCGAGATCCGTTAGAGACACACCTCCACACGCCCTCCGACGACGCTGGACACACCGCCGGAGCGGGGGCTAGGCGGGGAGAATCTTATTCCATCTTCAGGGAGCTGTCGTCGCCTCATCTTCCTGAGCAGGACACAAACCCTAAACAATCTAAAAAAACACCTAAAAATTGAGCATCAGCCCTCCCACCGGCAGGGTCAGGATCTACCGCGCCTCCATGACCCTAAGGCCACAGGAGACGAGGAAGATTGGGGACGGGGCCGGTGAGAGGCAGAGAAACCCTAGCTTGACTCTCTTGTGGAAGGAGATGATGAAATGTTTCGGGTTCGTTGTGGCTTGGACTTTCTTGCACGATATTGATGCATGGACGCACGCCCGACTACCTTGTCATATCGTTCTTATGACATTTTTCATTTATAACTATTAGTAACTAGATAAAAGAAAGTAACTACCAACTGGAATATTGTGATGTTGTTTTTAGGTTTTTTAATAAATTAACTAAGGTGAATAAAATGCAACTAACAAACTACATAATAAGGAAGATAAAAACTGTAATGTAGAACCTAGAAGACTTAATGTTACCTCCTCGACACCAGCGTCAGAAAAGGGCTTGGTGCTTGTTACTCTCATGTTAGTGCTAGGCAGTAGTTGTTGGGACAATAAAAGCAAAGGTTTGCAGCAAGTGGTAACCTTTTCCTTCAACTGAGAAACCAAGGTATGATTCCCTAAAGGCAACACCCATAGACTCTATGAATCAAGTAACATGCAATACATATTACAAAATTGTTTGTGCCCCGAATAATTGTAGTGAGGTTGTCAATCTTACTGGCCTTGATAGTTGCAACAAGTTTTTTAAACATCATGTAGTTCAAAATGTTTTGTATTTTTGGAATACTAAATACGGGAAACAAAAATGCATCTAAATTACTTTTGGGGATTTTTTTCATGTAGAGAGTTGGAACGGGGTTCATATGTTCAGTGATAGCGTCTCTATAATAGCGACGACACATGTATAAGCATATGTATGTGTAATGATCAACCAAACATTCATGACAAATATCATCATAGATTTGGATCATGTTATGTATCTACTGTACATCCATAGTTCTACCAGGCCAACACATACCATATCTAATAGCTAATACTCCACCCAATGCACCTGAAACACTCGTGAACTCACTTCAAATATTAAATACTAAAATAGAGCATTGCATAAGCAAGATGCCATGCGTTTGAAAGCAATTCAGACCAGTTCTTTTGGCATCTTAAAAAATAAGCCGCCTTCTCCCCAGTTTTTCCTATAAGTCGTCTCTCTTATTCATTGGAGCTTCTAAACTAGTTATGAGAAAACTAATTTACAAGTCTCAAAATATTTAGGAGACAACTTATTTTTTAAGTTGGGAAGAGGCATCTTATTTTTAAGCCGGCCAAAAGAACTAGCCCTTCCTCTCATCGCTCGTGGTACAATATAACAAGTCAAGCAATCATTTATCCCTAGAGGGAAGATCCATCTAAGCTTTTTCTCTCTTTGACATTGAGTGTACTTTACAAATAGGGATTCACTGAAGGAAATATGCCCTAGAGGCAAATAATAAAGTTGTTATTTATATTTCTTTATATCATGATAAATGTTTATTATTCATGCTAGAACTGTATTAACCGGAAACTTAGTACATGTGTGAATATATAGACAAACAGAGTGTCCCTAGTATGCCTCTACTAGACTACCTCGTTAATCAAAGATGGTTAAGTTTCCTGACCATAGACATATATTGTCATTTGTTGAATGGGATCACATCATTAGAGAATGATGTGATGGACAAGACCCATCCGTTAGCTTAGCACAAATGATCGTTTAGTTTTATTGCTATTGCTTTCATCATGACTTATACATGTTCCTCTGACTATGAGATTATGCAACTCCCGAATACCGGAGGAACACCTTGTGTGCTATCAAACGTCACAACGTAACTGGGTGATTATAAAGATGCTCTACAGGTGTCTCCGATGGTGCTCTGTTGAGTTGGCGTAGTTCGAGATTAGGATTTGTCACTCCGTGTATCGGAGAGGTATCTCTGGGCCCTCTCGGTAATGCTCATCACTATAAGCCTTGCAAGCAATATGACTAATGAGATAACGATATTGAAATAGGTATGATGATACCGACGATCGAATCTCGGGCAAGTAACATACCGATGACAAAGGGAACAACGTATGTTGTTATGCGGATTGACCGATAAAGATCTTCGTAGAATATGTAGGAGCCAATATGAGCATCCAGGTTCCGCTATTGGTTATTGACCGGAGATGTGTCTCGGTCATGTCTACATAGTTCTCGAACCCGTAGGGTCCGCACACTTAACGTTCGATGATGATTTGTATTATGAGTTATGTGATTTGATGACCGAATTTTGTTCGGAGTCCCGGATGAGATCACGGACATGATGAGGAGTCTCTAAATGGTCGAGGTAGAGATTCATATATTGGAAGGTTACATTCAGACGTAGTTCGGGTCGTTTCGGATAAGTTTCGGAGCACCGGGGGTTATCGGAACCCCCCGGGAAGTTCATGGGCCTTCATGGGCCTTAGTAGAAAGGAGAGGAGGGCCACAAGGGAGGCCGCCCCCCCATGGCAGTCCGAATTGGACTAGGGAGGGGGCGGCGCCCCCTCTTTCCTTCTCCCCTCTTCCTCCTTCCTTCTCTCTTCCTCTCTTGGAAGGAAGGGGACTCCAACTAGGATTGGGAATCCTAGTTGGACTCCCCATGGCGCGCGCCCCCCTTGGCCGGCCTCCTCCTCCTCCCATCCTTTATATACGTGGGAGGGGGACACCCCAAAGGCACACCAAGTCTTCTCTTAGCCATGTGTGGTGCCCCCCTCCACAGTTACACACCTCAGTCATATCATCATAGTGCTTAGGTGAAGCCCTGCGCCGGTAACTTCATCACCGTCGCCACATCGTCGTGCTGACGGAACTCTCCCTCGTCCTCAACTGGATCAAGAGATCGAGGGACGTCATCGAGCTGAACGTGTGCTGAACGCGGAGGTGCCCTACGTTTGGTACTTGGATCGGTTGGATCACGAAGACGTTCGACTACATCAACCGCGTTACTAAACGCTTCCGCTTTCGGTCTACGAGGGTACGTGGACACACTCTCCCCGCTCGTTGCTATGCATCTCCTAGATAGATCTTGCATGATCGTAGGTAATTTTTTTGAAATATTGCGTTCCCCAACAGGGCATCCGAGCCAGGTCTATGCATAGATGTTATATGCACGAGTAGAACACAATGTGTTGTGGGCGATAATAGTCATACTGCTTACCAGCAACATCTTACTTCGATTCAGCGGTATTGTTGGATGACGCGGCCCGGACCGACATTACATGACCGCGTTCATGAGACTGGTTCTACCGACGTGCTTCGCACACAGGTGGCTAGCGGGTGTCTGTTTCTCCAACTTTAGTTGAATTGAGTTTGACTATGCCCGGTCCTTGTTGAAGGTTAAAACAACACACTTGACGAAAAATCATTGTGGTTTTGATGCGTAGGTAAGAACGGTTCTTGCTAGAAGCCCGTAACAGCCACGTAAAACTTGCAACAACAAAGGAGAGGACGTCTAACTTGTTTTTGCAGGGCTTGTTGTGATGTGATATGGTCAAGACGTGATCATATATAAATTGTTGTATGAGATGATCATGTTTTGTAAAAGTTATCAGCAACTGGCAGGAGCCTTATGGTTGTCGCTTTACTGTATGAAATGCAATCGCCATGTAATTGCTTTACTTTATCACTAAGCGGTAGCGATAGTCGTAGAAGCAATAGTTGGCGAGACGACAACGATGCTACGATGGAGATCAAGGTGTCAAGCCGGTGATGATGGTGATCATGACGGTGCTTTGGAGATGGAGATCAAAGGCACAAGATGATGATGGCCATATCATATCACTTATTTTGATTGCATGTGATGTTTATCCTTTATGCATCTTATTTTGCTTAGTACGGCGGTAGCATTATAAGATGATCTCTCACTAAATTTCAAGGTATAAGTGTTCTCCCTGAGTATGCACCGTTGCTACAGTTCGTCGTGCCGAGACACCACGTGATGATCGGGTGTGATAAGCTCTACGTTCACATACAACAGGTGCAAGCCAGTTTTGCACACGCAGAATACTCGGGTTAAACTTAACGAGCCTAACATATGCAGATATGGCCTCGGAACACTGAGACCGGAAGGTCGAGCGTGAATCATATAGTAGATATGATCAACATAGTGATGTTCACCATTGAAAACTACTCCATCTCACATGATGATCGGACACGGTTTAGTTGATATGGATCACGTGATCATTTAGATGACTAGAGGGATGTCTATCTAAGTGGGAGTTCTTAAGTAATATGATTAATTGAACTTTAATTTATCATGAACTTAGTACCTGATAGTATTTTGCATGTCTATGTTGTTATAGATCAATGGCCCGTGCTACCGTTCCTTTGAATTTTAATGCGTTCCTAGAGAAAGCTAAGTTGAAAGATGATGGTAGGAACTACACGGACTGGGTCCGTAACTTCAGGATTATCCTCATTGCTGCACAGAAGAATTACGTCCTGGAAGCACCGCTAGGTGTACCACCCGCGCCAGCAACTGCAGACATTGTGAATGCCTGGCAGTCGCGTGTTGATGACTACTCGATAGTTCAGTGTGCCATGCTTTACGGCTTAGAACCGGGACTTGAACGACGTTTTGAACGTCATGGAGCATATGAGATGTTCCAGGAGTTGAAGTTAATATTTCAAGAAAATGCCCGTATTGAGAGATATGAAGTCTCCAATAAGTTCTATAGCTGCAAGATGGAGGAGAATAGTTCTGTGAGTGAACATATACTCAGAATGTCTGGGTACCACAACCACTTGACTCAACTGGGAGTTAATCTTCCTGATGATAGTGTCATTGACAGAGTTCTTCAATCACTGCCACCAAGCTACAAAAGCTTCATGATGAACTATAATATGCAAGGGATGGATAAGACAATTCCCGAGCTCTTCGCAATGCTAAAAGCTGCAGAGGTAGAAATCAAGAAGGAGCATCAAGTGTTGATGGTTAACAAGACCACTAGTTTCAAGAAAAAGGGCAAAGGGAAGAAGGGGAACTTCAAGAAAACGACAAGCAAGTTGCTGCTCAAGAGAAGAAGCCCAAGTCTGGACCTAAGCCTGAGACTAAGTGCTTCTACTGCAAAGGGACTGGTCACTGGAAGCGGAACTGCCCCAAGTATTTGGCGGATAATAAGGATGGCAAAGTGAAAGGTATATTTGATACACATGTTATTGATGTGTACCTTACTAATGCTCGTAGTAGTGCCTGGGTATTTGATACTGATTCTGTTGCTCATATTTGCAATTCGAAACAGGGGCTACGGATTAAATGAAGATTGGCTAAGGACGAGGCGACGATGCGTGTGGGAAATGGTTCCAAAGTCGATGTGATCGCCGTCGGCACGCTACCTCTACATCTACCTTCGGGATTAGTTTTAGACCTGAATAATTGTTATTTGGTGCCAGCGTTAAGCATGAACATTATATCTGGATCTTGTTTGATGCGAGACAGTTATTCATTTAAATCAGAGAATAATGCTTGTTCTATTTATATGAGTAATATCTTTTATGGTCATGCACCCTTGATGAGTGGTCTATTTTTGTTGAATCTCGATAGTAGTGATACACATATTCATAGTATTGAAGCCAAAAGATATAAGTTTAATAATGATAGTGCAACTTATTTGTGGCACTGCCATTTAGGTCATATTGGTGTAAAGTGCATGAAGAAACTCCATGCTGATGGGCTTTTGGAATCACTTGGTTATGAATCACTTGATGCTTGCGAACCATGCCTCATGGGCAAGATGACTAAGACTCCGTTCTCCGGAACAATGGAGCGAGCAGCAGACTTGTTGGAAATAATACATACTGATGTATGCGGTCCGATGAGTGTTGAGGCTCGCGGCGGGTATCGTTATTTTCTAACCTTCACAGATGATTTGAGCAGATATGGGTATATCTACTTGATGAAACATAAGTCTGAAACATATGAAAAGTTCAAAGAATTTTAGAGTGAAGTGGAAAATCATCGTAACAAGAAATAAAGTTTCTACGATCTGATTGTGGAGGTGAATATTTGAGTTATGAGTTTGGTCTTCATTTGAAACAATGCGGAATAGTTTCGCAACTCACGCCACCTGGAACACCACAGCGTAATGGTGTGTCCGAACGTCGTAACCGTACTTTATTGGATATGGTGCGATTCTATGATGTCTCTTACTAATTTACCGCTATCGTTTTGGGGTTATGCTTTAGAGACGGCCGCATTCGCGTTAAATAGGGCACCATCTAAATCCGTTGAGACGACACCATATGAACTATGGTTTGGCAAGAAACCCAAGTTGTCGTTTCTTAAAGTTTGGGGCTGCGATGCTTATGTGAAAAAGCTTCAACCTGATAAGCTCGAACCCAAATCGGAGAAATGTGTCTTCGTAGGATACCCAAAGGAGACTGTTGGGTACACCTTCTATCATAGATCCGAAGGCAAGATATTCGTTGCTAAGAATGGATCCTTTCTAGAGAAGGAGTTTCTCTCGAAAGAAGTGAGTGGGAGGAAAGTAGAACTTGATGAGGTAATTGGACCTTCTCCCGAATTGGAAAGTAGTTCATCACAGAAATCAGTTCCAGTGATTCCTACACCAATTAGCGAGGAAGCTAATGATGATGATCATGAAACTTCAGATCAAGTTACTACTGAACCTCGTAGGTCAACCAGAGTAAGATCCGCACCAGAGTGGTACGGTAATCCTGTTCTGGAGGTCATGTTACTTGACCATGACGAACCTACGAACTATGAGGAAGCGATGATGAGCCCAGATTCCGTGAAATGGCTTGAGGCCATGAAATCTGATGGGATCCATGTATGAGAACAAAGTGTGGACTTTGGTTGACTTGCTCGATGATCAGCAAGCAATAGAGAATAAATGGATATTCAAGAAGAAGACTGACGCTGACGGTAATGTTACTGTCTACAAAGCTCGACTTGTTATGAAAGGTTTTTGACAAGTTCAAGGAGTTGACTATGATGAGACCTTCTCATCCGTAGCGATGCTTAAGTCTGTCCGAATCATGTTAGCAATTGCCGCATTTTATGATTATGAAATTTGGCAAATGGATGTCAAAACTGCATTCCTTAATGGATACCTCAAAGAAGAGTTGTATATGATGCAACCAGAAGGTTTTGTCGATCCAAAAGGTGCTAACAAAGTGTGCAAGCTCCAGCGATCCATTTATGGACTGGTGCAAGCCTCTCGGAGTTGGAATATATGCTTTGATAGTGTGATCAAAGCATATGGTTTTATACATACTTTTGGAGAAGCCTGTATTTACAAGAAAGTGAGTGGGAGCTCTATAGCATTTCTGATATTATATGTGGATGACATATTGTTGATCAGAAATGATACTGAATTTTTGAATAGCATAAAAGGATACTTGAATAAGAATTTTTCAATATAAGACCTTGGTGAAGCTGCTTATATATTGGGCATCAAGATCTATAGAGATAGATCAAGACACTTAATTGGACTTTCACAAAGCACATACCTTGATAAAGTTTTGAAGAAGTTCAAAATGGACCAGTCAAAGAAAGGGTTCTTGCCTGTGTTACAAGGTGTGAAGTTGAGTCAGACTCAATGCCCGACCACTGCAGAAGATAGAGAGAAAATGAAAGTCATTCCCTATGCCTCAGCCATAGGTTCTATCATGTATGCAATGCTGTGTACCAGACCTGATGTGTGCCTGTTGGGGATCGTAGCAGAATTTAAAAATTTTCTACGCATCACCAAGATCCATCTATGGAGTATACTAGCAACGAGGGGAAAGGAGTGCATCTACATACCCTTGTAGATCGCGAGCGGAAGCGTTCCAATGAACGGGGTTGATGGAGTCGTACTCGCCGTGATCCAAATCACCGATGACCGAGTGCCGAACGGACGGCACCCTCCGCATTCAACACACGTACGGAGCAGCGACGTCTCCTCCTTCTTGATCCAGCAAGGGGGAAGGAGAGGTTGATGGAGATCCAGCAGCACGACGGCGTGGTGGTGGAAGTAGCGGGGTCTCGGCAGGGCTTCGCCAAGCTTCTGCGAGAGGGAGGGTGTTGCAGGGGGAGAGGGAGGCGCCAGGGGCTGTCATGCTGCTGCCCTCCCTCCCCCCCACTATATATAGGCCCCCTGGGAGGGGGGGCGCCGGCCTGGATCCCATCTGCAAGGGGGGGGGGCGGCGGCCAGGGGGAAACTTACCCCCCAAGGCAAGTGGGGCGCCCCCACCCTAGGGTTTCCAACCCTAGGCGCAGGGGAAGGCCCATGGGGGGCGCCCCAGCCCACTAAGGGCTGGTTCCCTTCCCACTTCAGCCCATGGGGCCCTCCAGGATAGGTGGCCCCACCCGGTGGACCCCCGGGACCCTTCCGGTGGTCCCGGTACACTACCGGTGACCCCCGAAACTTTCCCGGTGGCTGAAACTTGACTTCCTATATATAATTCTTCACCTCCGGACCATTCCGGAACTCCTCGTGACGTCCGGGATATCATCCGAGACTCTGAACAACTTTCGGGTTTCCGCATACTAATATCTCTACAACCCTAGCGTCACCGAACCTTAAGTGTGTAGACCCTACGGGTTCGGGAGACATGCAGACATGACCGAGACGCCTCTCCGGTGAATAACCAACAGCGGGATATGGATACCCATGTTGGCTCCCACATGTTCCACGATGATCTCATCGGATGAACCACGATGTCGAGCATTCAATCAATCCCGTATACAATTCCCTTTGTCAATCGGTACGTTACTTGCCCGAGATTCGATCGTCGGTATCCCAATACCTTGTTCAATCTCGTTACCGGCAAGTCACTTTACTCGTACCGTAATGCATGATCCCGTGGCTAACTCCTTAGTCACATTGAGCTCATTATGATGATGCATTACCGAGTGGGCCCAAAGATACCTCTTCGTCATACGGAGTGACAAATCCCTGTCTCGATCCGTGCCAACCCAACAGACACTTCCGGAGATACCCGTAATGCACCTTTATAGTCACCCAGTTACGTTGTGACATTTGGTACACCCAAAGCACTCCTACGGTATCCGGGAGTTGCACGATCTCATGGTCTAAGGAAATGATACTTGACATTGGAAAAGCTCTAGCAAACGAACTACACGATCTTTTATGCTATGCTTAGGATTGGGTCTTGTCCATCACATCATTCTCCTAATGATGTGATCCCGTTATCAACGACATCCAATGTCCATGGTCAGGAAACCGTAACCATCTATTGATCAACGAGCTAGTCAACTAGAGGCTTACTAGGGACATGGTGTTGTCTATGTATCCACACATGTATCTGAGTTTCCTATCAATACAATTCTAGCATGGACAATAAACGATTAACATGAACAAGGAAATATAATAATAACCAATTTATTATTGCCTCTAGGGCATATTTCCAACAGTCTCCCACTTGCACTAGAGTCAATAATCTAGTTCACATCACCATGTGATTAACACTCACAGGTCACATCACCATGTGACCAACATCCAAAGAGTTCACTAGAGGCAACAATCTAGTTCACATCATTATGTGATTAACACTCAATGAGTTCTAGTCATGCTTGTGAGAGAGGTTATTAGTCAACGGGTCTGAACCTTTCAGATCCGTGTGTGCTTTACGAATATCTATGTCATCTTGTGGATGCTACCACGCGCTACTTGGAGCCATTTCAAATAACTGCTCTACTATACGAATCCGGTTTACTACTCAGAGTCATCTGGATTAGTGTCAAAGTTCGCATCGACGTAACCCTTTACGACGAACTCCTTTTCACCTCCATAATCGAGAAAATTCCTTAGTCCACTAGATGCTAAGGACAAGTTCGACCGCTGTCACGTGATCCGTTCCCGGATCACTATTGTACCCCTTGACCAACTCATGGCAAGGCACACTTCATGTGCGGTACACAGCATAGCATACTGTAGAGCCTACATCTAAAGCATAGGGGACAACCTTCGTCCTTTCTCTCTCTTCTGCTGTGGTCAGGTCTTGAGTCTTACTCAATACTCACACCTTGCAACACAGCCAAGAACTCCTTCTTTGCTGATCCTTTTTGAACTCTTTCAAAATCATGTCAAGGTGTGCGTTCTTTGAAAGTATCATCAGACGTCTTGATCTATTTCTATAGATCTTGGTGCCCAATATGTAAGCAGCTTTATCCAGGTCTTCCTTTGAAAAACTCTTTTCAAACAACCCTTTATGCTTTCCAGAAATTTTACATCATTTCGGATCAACAATATGTCATTCACATATACTTATCAGAAATGTTGTAGTGCTCCCACTCACTTTATTGTAGATACAAGTTTCTAACAAACTTTGTACAAACCCAAAAACTTTGATCACTCCATCAAAGCGTATATTCTGACTCCGAGATGCTTGCTCTAGTCCATGGAAGGATTGCTGGAGCTAGCATACCTTTTAGCATCCTTAGGATCGACAAAACCTTTCTGATTGTATCACATACAACCTTTCCTTACGAAAACTGGTAAGGAAACTTGTTTTGACATCCATCTGCCAGATTTCATAAATGCAGCTAATGCTAACATGATTCCGACGGACTTAAGCATCGCTACGGATGAGAAAATCTCATCGTAGTCAACTCCTTGAACTTGTGAAAATACTCTTTGCCACAAGTCGAGCTTCATAGACGGTAACATTACCGTCCACGTCCGTCTTCTTCTTAAAGATCCATTTATCTCAATGGCTTGCCGATCATCGGGTAAGTTCACCAAAGTCCATGCTTTGTTCTGATACATGGATTCTATCTCGGATTTCATGGTTTCTAACCATTTGTCGGAATATGGGCCCACCATCGCTTCTCCATAGCTCGTAGGTTCATTGTTGTCTAACAACATGATATCTAAGACAGGATTACCATACCACTCAGGAGTAGTACATATCCTTGTCGACCTACGAGGTTTGGTAGTGACTTGATCCGAAGTTTCATGATCACTATCATAAGCTTCCACTTCAATTGGTGTAGGTGCCACAGGAACAACTTCCTGTGCCCTGCTACACACTAGTTGAATTGATGGTTCAATAACCTCATCAAGTCTCCACCATCCTCCCACTCAATTTTTCCGAGAGAAACTTTTCCTCGAGAAAGGAACCGTTTCTAGAAGCAATTACTTTTTGCTTCCAGATCTGAAATAGGAGGTATACCCAACTGCTTTGGGTTTTCTATGAAGATGCATTTATCCGCTTTGGGTTCGAGCTTATCAGCTTGAAACTCTTTCACATAAGCATCGCAGCCCCAATCTTTTAAGAAACGTCAACTTAGGTTTCTCTAAACGGTGTCGTCTCAACGGAATTGCGTGGTGCCCCTTTTAAAGTGAATGCGGTTATCTCTAATGCCTAACCCATAAACGATAGTTGTAATTTGATAAGAGACATCATGGTATGCACCATATCCAATAGGGTGCAGTTATGATGTTCGGACACACCATCACACTGTGGTGTTCCAGGCGGTATTAATTGTGAAACACTTTCCACAATGTCTTAATTGTGTGCCAAACTCGTAACTCAGATATCTCTATGATCATATCATAGACATTTTATCCTCTTGTCACGACGATCTTCAACTTCACTCTGAAATTACTTGAACCTTTCAATAATTCAGACTTGTGTTTCATCAAGTAAATATTATCAGCATCTACTCAAATCATCTGTGAAGTAAGAACATAACGATATCCACTGCATGCCTCAGCACTCATTGGACTGCATACATCAAAATGTATTACTTCCAATAAGTTGCTCTCTTGTTCCATCGTACTGAAAACGAGGCCTTTCAGTCATCTTGCCCATGTGGTATGATTTGCATGTCTCAAGTGATTCAAAATCAAGTGAGTACAAACGATCCATTTGCATGGAGTTTCTTCATGCATATATACCAATAGACATGGTTCGCATGTCTCAATCTTTTCAAAAACGAGTGAGTCCAAAGATCCATCTACATGGAGCTTCTTCATGCGTTCTATACCAATATGACTCAAATGGCAGTGCCACAAGTATGTGGAACTATCATTACTATTTTATATCTTTTGGCACGAACATGTGTATCACTACGACCGAGATTCATTTTAGGTGCAAGACCATTGAAGGTATTATTCAAATAAACAGAGTAACCATTATTCTCCTTAAATGAATAACCGTATTGCGATAAACATAATCCAATCATGCTCAACGCAAACACCAAATCTCGATGGTAGAGGGAGCATGCGATGCTTGATCACATCAACCTTGGAAACACTTCCAACACATATCGTCATCTCACCTTTAGCTAGTCTCCGTTTATTCCGCAGCTTTTATTTCGAGTTACTAACACTTAGCAACCGAACCGGTATCTAATACCCTGGTGCTGCTAGGAGTACTAGTAAAGTACACATTCATTTAATGTATATCCAATATACTTCTGTCGACCTTGCCTGCCTCCTCATCTACCAAGTATCTAGGGTAGTTCTGGTTCAGTGACCGTTCCCCTCATTACAGGAGCACTTAGTCTCGGGTTTGGGTTTAACTTTGGGATTCTTCGCTAGAGCAGCAAATGATTTGCTGTTTCATGAAGTATCCCTTCTTGCCCTTGCCCTTCTAGAAACTAGTGGTTTTACTAACCATCAACAATTGATGCTCCTTCTTGATTTCTACTTTCGCGGTGTCAAACATCGCGAGTTGCACAAGGATCATCATATCTATCCCTGATATGTTATAGTTCATCACGAAGCTCTAATAGCTTGGTGGCAGTGACTATGGAGAACCATCACTATCTCATCTGGAAGATTAACTCCCACTCGATTCAAGCGATTGTGGTACTCAGACAATCTAAGCACATGCTCAACGATTGAGCTTTTCTCCCTCAGTTTGCAGGCTTAAGAAACTTGTCAGAGGTCTCATACCTCTTGACGTGGGCACTAGTCCGAAATCCCAATTTCAGTATTCGGAACATCTCATATGTTCTGCGACGTTTCAAAAACCGTCTTTGGTGCCACAATTCTAAACCGTTAGCATTACGCACTGAACTATCACGTAGTCATCAAAACGTGTATGTCAGATGTTTCGCAACATCTACAGACGACGCTGAGGTTCAGCACACCGAGCGGTGCATTAAGGACATAAGCCTTCTGTGCAACAATGAGGACAATCCTCAGTTTACGGACCCAGTCCGCATAATTGCTACTACCAACTTTCAACTAAATTTTCTCTAGGAACTTATCTTAACCAGTAGAACTAAAGCGCAAGCTATGACATAATTTGCAAAGACCTTCTGACTATGTTCATGATAATTAAGTTCATCTGATTAATGAACTCCCACTCAGATAGACATCCCTCTAGTCATCTAAGTGATACATGATCCGAGTCAAACTAGGCCGTGTCCGATCATCACGTGAGACGGACTAGTCATCATCGGTGAACATCTCCATGTTGATCGTATCTACTATACGACTCATGTTCGACCTTTCGATCTCTTGTGTTCCGAGGCCATGTCTGTACATGCTAGGCTCGTCAAGTCAACCTAAGTGTTTCGCATGTGTTCCGAGGCCATGTCTGTACATGCTAGGCTCGTCAACACCCGTTGTATTCAAACGTTAGAATCTATCACACCCGATCATCACGTGGTGCTTCGAAACAACGAACCTTCGCAACGGTGCACAGTTAGGGGGAACACGTCTCTTGAAATTTTAGTGAGGGATCATCTTATTTATGCTACCGTCGTTCTAAGCAAATAAGATGTAAACATGATAAACATCACATGCAAATCATAAAGTGACGTGATATGGCCAATATCATCTTGCGCCTTTGATCTCCATCTTTGAGGCGCGGCATGATCACCTTCGTCACCGGCATGACACCATGATCTCCATCATTGTGTCTTCATGAAGTTGTCTCGCCAACTATTACTTCTACTACTATGGCTAACGGTTAGCAATAAAGTAAAGTAATTACATGGCGTTTTCATTGACACGCAGGTCATACAATAAATTAAGACAACTCCTATGGCTCCTGCCGGTTGTCATTCTCATCGACATGCAAGTCGTGATTCCTATTACAAGAACATGATCAATCTCATACATCACATATATCATTCATCACATCCTTTTTGGCCATATCACATCACATAGCATACCCTGCAAAAACAACTTAGACGTCCTCTAATTGTTGTTGCATGTTTTACGTGGCTGCTATGGGTTTCTAGCAAGAACGTTTCTTACCTACGCAAAAGCCACAACGTGATATGCCAATTTCTATTTACCCTTCATAAGGACCCTTTTCATCGAATCCGATCCGACTAAAGTGGGAGAGACAGACACCCGCTAGCCACCTTATGCAACTAGTGCATGTCAGTCGGTGGAACCTGTCTCACGTAAGAGTACGTGTAAGGTCGGTCCGGGCCGCTTCATCCAACAATACCGCCGAAACAAGATAAGACTAGTAGCGGCAAGAAGAATTGGCAACATCTACGCCCACAACTGCTTTGTGTTCTACTCGTGCATAGTAACTACGCATAGGCCTGGCTCATGATGCCACTGTTGGGGATCGTAGCAGAATTTAAAAAATTTCTATGCATCACCAAGATCCATCTATGGAGTATACTAGCAACGAGGGGAAAGGAGTGCATCTACATACCCTTGTAGATCGCGAGCGGAAGCGTTCCAATGAACGGGGTTGATGGAGTCGTACTCGCCGTGATCCAAATCACCGATGACCGAGTGCCGAACGGACGGCACCTCCGCGTTCAACACACGTACGGAGCAGCGACGTCTCCTCCTTCTTGATCCAGCAAGGGGGAAGGAGAGGTTGATGGAGATCCAGCAGGACGACGGCGTGGTGGTGGAAGTAGCGGGGTCTTGGCAGGGCTTCGCCAAGCTTCTGCGAGAGGGAGAGGTGTTGCAGGGGGAGAGGGAGGCGCCAGGGGCTGTCATGCTGCTGCCCTCCCTCCCCCCACTATATATAGGCCCCCTGGGAGGGGGGGCGCCGGCCTGGATCCCATCTGCAAGGGGGGGGGGCGGCCAGGGGGAAACTTACCCCCCAAGGCAAGTGGGGCGCCCCCCCACCCTAGGGTTTCCAACCCTAGGCGCAGGGGGAAGGCCCATGGGGGGCACCCCAGCCCACTAAGGGCTGGTTCCCTTCCCACTTCAGCCCATGGGGCCCTCCGGGATAGGTGGCCCCACCCGGTGGACCCCCGGGACCCTTCCGGTGGTCCCGGTACACTACCGGTGACCCCCGAAACTTTCCCGGTGGCCGAAACTTGACTTCCTATATATAATTCTTCACCTCCGGACCATTCTGGAACTCCTCGTGACGTCTGGGATCTCATCCGGGACTCCGAACAACTTTTGGGTTTCCGCATACTAATATCTCTACAACCCTAGCGTCACCGAACCTTAAGTGTGTAGACCCTACGGGTTCGGGAGACATGCAGACATGACCGAGACGCCTCTCCGGTCAATAACTAACAGCGGGATCTGGATACCCATGTTGGCTCCCACATTTTCCACGATGATCTCATCGGATGAACCACGGTGTCGAGGATTCAATCAATCCGTATGCAATTCCCTTTGTCAAACGGTATGTTACTTGCCCGAGATTCGATCGTCGGTATCCCAATACCTTGTTCAATCTCGTTACCGGCAAGTCTCTTTACTCGTACCGTAATGCATGATCCCGTGACTAACGCCTTAGTCACATTGAGCTCATTATGATGATGCATTACCGAGTGGGCCCAGAGATACCTCTCCGTCACACGGAGTGACAAATCCCAGTCTCGATCCGTGCCAACCCAACAGGCACTTTCGGAGATACCCGTAGTGCACCTTTATAGTCACCCAGTTACGTTGTGACGTTTGGTACACCCAAAGCACTCCTACGGTATCCGGGAGTTGCACAATCTCATGGTCTAAGGAAATGATACTTGACATTGGAAAAGCTCTAGCAAACGAACTACACGATCTTTTATGCTATGCTTAGGATTGGGTCTTGTCCATCACATCATTCTCCTAATGATGTGATCCCGTTATCAACGACATCCAATGTCCATGGTCAGGAAATCGTAACCATCTATTGATCAACGAGCTAGTCAACTAGAGGCTTACTAGGGACATGGTGTTGTCTATGTATCCACACATGTATCTGAGTTTCCTATCAATACAATTCTAGCATGGACAATAAATGATTAACATGAACAAGGAAATATAATAATAACCAATTTATTATTGCCTCTAGGGCATATTTCCAACAGTGCCTTGCTATAAGTTTAGCAGGGAGGTACCAAAGTAATCCAGGAGTGGATCACTGGACAGCGGTCAAGAACATCCTGAAATACCTGAAAAGGACTAAGGAAATGTTTCTCGTTTATGGAGGTGGCAAAGAGCTCATCGTAAATGGTTACGTCAATGCAAGCTTTGACTCTGATCCGGATGACTCTAAGTCACAAACCGGATATGTATTTATATTGAATGGTGGAGCTGTTAGTTGATGCAGTTCCAAGCAGAGCGTCGTGGCGGGATCTACGTGTGAAGCGGAGTACATAGCTGCTTCGGAAGCAGCAAATGAAGGAGTCTGGATGAAGGAGTTCATATCCGATCTAGGTGTAATACCTAGTGCATCGGGTCCAATGAAAATCTTTTGTGACAATACTGGAGCAATAGCCTTAGCGAAGGAATCCAGATTTCACAAGAGAACACAGCACATCAAGAGACGCTTCAATTCCATCCGCGATTTAGTCAAGGAGGTAGACATAGAAGTTTGCAAAATACACACGGATCTGAATATTGCAGACCCGTTGACTAAGCCTCTTCCACGAGCAAAACATGCAGCACCAAGACTCCATGGGTGTTAGAATCATTACTATGTAATCTAGATTATTGACTCCAGTGCAAGTGGGAGACTGAAGGAAATATGCACTAGAGGCAATAATAAAGTTGTTATTTATATTTCCTTATATCATGATAAATGTTTATTATTCATGCTAGAACTGTATTAACCAGAAACTTAGTACATGTGTGAATACATAGACAAACATAGCATCCCTAGTATGCCTCTACTAGACTAGCTCCTTAATCAAAGATGGTTAAGTTTCCTGACCATAGGCATATGTTGTCATTTGATGAATGGGATCACATAATTAGAGAATGATGTGATGGACAAGACCCATCTGTTAGCTTAGCATAAATGATCGTTTAGTTTTATTGCTATTGGTTTCATCATGACTTATACATGTTCCTATGACTATCAGATTATGCAACTCCCGAATACCGGAGGAACACCTTGTGTGCTATCAAACGTCACAACGTAACCGGGTGATTATAAAGATGCTCTACAGGTGTCTCCGATGGTGTTTTGTTGAGTTGGCGTAGATCGAGATTAGGATTTGTCACTCCGTGTATCGGAGAGGTATCTCTGGGCCCTCTCGGTAATGCTCATCACTATAAGCCTTGCAAGCAATGTGACTAATGAGTTAGTTGCGGGATGATGCATTACAGAATGAGTAAAGAGACTTGCCGGTAATGAGATTGAACTAGGTATGATGATACCGACGATCGAATCTCGGGCAAGTAACATACCGATGACAAAGGGAACAACGTATGTTGTTATGCGGTTTGACCGATAAAGATCTTTGTAGAATATGTAGGAGCCAATATGAGCATCCAGGTTCCGCTATTGGTTATTGACCGGAGATGTGTCTCGGTCATGTCTACATAGTTCTCGAACCCGTAGGGTCCGCAAGCTTAACGTTCGATGATGATTTGTATTATGAGTTATGTGATTTGATGACCGAAGTTTGTTCGGAGTCCCGGATGAGAGCACGGACATGACGAGGAGTCTCGAAATGGTCGAGAGGTAAAGATTCATATATTGGAAGGTTACATTCGGACACCGGAATAGTTCGGGTCATTTCGGATAAGTTTCGGAGTACGGGGGGTTACCGGAACCCCCTGGGAAGTTCATGGGCCTTCATGGGCCTTAGTGGAAAGGAGAGGAGGGCCACAAGGGAGGCCGCCCCCCCATGGCCAGTACAAATTGGACTAGGGAGGGGGGCGGCGCCCCCTCTTTCCTTCTCTCCTCTTCCTACTTCCCTCTCTCTCCCTCTCTTGGAAGGAAGGGGACTCCAACTAGGATTAGGAATCCTAGTTGGACTCCCCATGGCGCGTGCCCCCCTTGGCCGGCCTCCTCCTCCCCTCCTTTATATACGTGGGAGGAGGACACCCCAAAGGCACACCAAGTCTTCTCTTAGCCGTGTGTGGTGCCCCCCTCCACAGTTACACACCTCGATCATATCGTCGTAGTGCTTAGGCAAAGCCCTGCACCGGTAACTTCATCATCACCGTCGCCACGCCGTCGTGCTGACGGAACTCTCCCTTGTCCTCAACTGGATCAAGAGATCGAGGGGCGTCATTGAGCTAAACGTATGCTGAATGCGGAGGTGTCGTACGTTCGGTACTTGGATCGGTTGGATCGCGAAGACGTTCGACTATATCAACCGCATTACTAAACGCTTCCGCTTTCGGTCTACGAGGGTATGTGGACACACTCTCCCCGCTTGTTACTATGCATCTCCTAGATAGATCTTACGTGATCGTAGGTAAAAAATTTGAAATACTGTGTTCCCCAACATTCACTCCACTCCACCTAATGGACACCACTAACATAACTCTATTGTTCTTTCGTCTACATTGACTAATGAAAAGAATTATGAACGTGAGATTAATATACATCTATAAATTATCCAATCGAACATCATGATTTGATCATAAAGTAATTATTTATCACATACCAGTAGAGAGATGTTGCTACATAGCTACTTCTACAAACCCGTAGTCCAGAAGGTGGACTACTCACACCACATCGAGAAACAATGGAGGATGAATTATTGGTAAAGGTGGTAGTGAATTGCCCGTCTGTCAGACTACCAACACATGATTGTAGATGAATTTTGGCTCAGATAGCAAAGTATGTAGCTGTGACGGAAAATGGCACGATAATTTGCGAAACTCAAGTCTAGGGGGCACCTATGGTCCCACATGCCCTAGGCTAAGGCATGTGGTCCTGTAGCCCTCGAGCCCATCTTTTGGTAGGTTTCCTCCTTCGTTGAAATATTGACGCTTGAATTTTCTCGGATTTGTCAGAGTTCAGTAAGGTTCCTATATCCACAAACACAAACATGAGATAATTACTTGGTTAGTCCAATAAAATATTTAATAGTGCATTAAATGATAAAAAATAAGTGTGACAATTTCAAAATGTATAGGTGCAAGTAGGACGTTTTAGGCATAACACTTACTTCTGCGTCAAAGATGACACTTTTTTCAAAAAAACAAATCAAAGTAGTGTTTATGTTATACTCCCTCCATTTCACAATGTAGTGCGCCCGTGCTTCCCGAGATTCAAGTTTGACCGTAAATTTAACTACCAAGACCGACTGCGGCGGGAGCAAAAATTATACCACTGAATTCGTATTTTCGATGTGAATTTAGTGATATAATTTTTGTCCCCGCCGCGGTCGGTCTCATTGGTTAAATTTACAGTCAAAGTTGAATCTCGGGAAGCGTAGATGCACTACATTGTGGTGTAGAATTGTATTGAATAATTGTTGATGCAATATTGTGCCGGTACAAGAAGTATATATAAGAGCCAAGCCGCACCTGACCTAGCCTTATTACAAACCGAGTAGGAGTCTAAATCCTAATACAAGTTGTATTCTAACATCCCCCCGCAGTGTCAACGGTAGGGTTGACGACGTTGAGACTGAAACGGATGTCTTGAAACGGAGTAGTCGCCAGGCCTTTAGTAAAGATATTAGCAAACTGAGCAGAAGTAGGCACGTGGAGAACGCGAACTTGACCGAGAGCCACCTTATCTCGAACAAAATGAATGTCGATCTCAATATGCTTGGTGCGACGGTGTTGAACCTGATTCCCTGACATGTAGACAACTGAAATATTATCACAGTAAACAATGGTAGCTTGCTCAATAGGACGGTGCAGCTCCGACAGCAACTAGCACAACCAAACTGTATCAACACCCGCATGAGCCACAACGCGGTACTCAGCTTTAGCAGGCGAGCGGGAGACCGTAACCTGCCTTTTTGAAGACCAAGAAACCAAATTGTTACCAAGAAAAACACAAAATCCGGATGTCGACCTACGAGTATCTGGACAACCAGCCTAGTCTGCATCAGAGTAAGATGTCAAGGAGGTGGGAGAGGATTTGTTGATATGAAGACCTAAGTCTAGGGTGCCTTTGAGATACCGAAGAATACGTTTGTCATGATTGTAGTGTGGAATACGAGGATCATGCATGTATAAACAAGCTTGTTGGACAGCAAAAGAAATTTCAGGACGAGTGAGAGTAAGATACTGAAGTGCACCGGTAAGACTACGATATAGAGAATGATCAGAGAAAGGATCACCACCGGCAGAGAGTTTGGAACCTGTATCAACAGGTGTACGGGAAATTTGACAATCAAGCATACCAGGTACATGTTGTTGGGCCTCCAAGTGCAGAGGTTTGTAGGACAGTAGCAAATTTCCCTCAAGTGGATGACCTAAGGTTTATCAATCCGTGGGAGGCGTAGGATGAAGATGGTCTCTCTCAAACAACCCTGCAACTAAATAACAAAGAGTCTCTTGTGTCCCCAACACACACAATACAATGGTAAATTGTATAGGTGCACTAGTTCGGCGAAGAGATGGTGATACAAGTGCAATATGGATGGTAGATATAGGTTTTTATGATCTGAAATTGCAAAAACAGCAAGGTAACTAATGATAAAAGTGAGCGAAAACGGTATTGCAATGCGTTGAAACAAGGCCTAGGGTTCATACTTTCACTAGTGCAAGTTCTCTCAACAATGATAACATAATTAGATCATATAACAATCCCTCAACATGCAACAAAGAGTCACTCCAAAGTCACTAATAGCGGAGAACAAATGAAGAGATTATTGTAGGGTACAAAACCACCTCAAAGTTATTCTTTCTGATCAATCCATTGGGCTATTCCTATAAGTGTCACAAACAGCTCTAGAGTTCGTAGTAAAATAACACCTTAAGACACAAATCAACCAAAAGCCTAATGTCACCTAGATACTCCAATGTCACCTCAAGTATCCGCGGGTATGATTATACGATATGCATGACACAATCTCAGATTCATCTATTCAACCAACACAAAGAACTTCAAAGAATGCCCCAAAGTTTCTACCGGAGAGTCAAGACGAAAATGTGTGCCAACCCCTATGCATAGATTCCCAAGGTCACGGAACCCACAAGTTGATCACCAAAACATACATCAAGTGAATCAATAGAATAGCCCATTGTCACCACGGGTATCCCATGCAAGACATACATCACGTGTTCTCAAATCCTTAAAGACTCAATCCGATAAGATAACTTCGAAGGGAAAACTCAATCCATTACAAGAGAGTAGAGGGGGAGAAACATCATAAGATCCAACTATAATAGCAAATCTCGCGGTACATCAAGATCATGCCAAATCAAGAACACGAGAGAGAGAGAGATCAAACACGTAGCTACTGGTACATACCCTCAGCCCCGAGGGTGAACTACTCCTTCCTCGTCATGGAGAGTGCCGGGATGATGAAGATGGCCACCGGTGATGGATCCCCCTCCGGCAGGGTGCCGTAACAGGGTCCCAATTGTTTTTTGGTGGCTAAAGAGGCTTGCGGCAGGGAAACTCCCGATCTAGGTTTCTTTCTGGGGGTTTCTGTATTTATAGGAATTTTTGGCGTCGGTCTCACGTCAGGGGGGTCTCCTAGTCATCCACGAGATAGGGGGGCATGCCCAGGGGGTAGGGTGCGCCCTCCACCCTCGTGGATGGCCCGGGACTCTTCTGGCCCAACTCTTTTACTCCGGGGGCTTCTTTTGGTCGATAAAAAATCATCAAAAATTGGCACGTCTATTGGACTCCGTTTGGTATTCCTTTTCTGTAAAACTTAAAAACAAGGAAAAAGCAGAAACTGGCACTGGGCTCTAGGTTAATAGGTTAGTCCCAAAAATCATATAAAACAGCATATAAATGCATATAAAACATCCAAGATGGATAATATAATAGCATGGAACAATAAAAAATTATAGATATGTTGGAGACGTATCAACCAGCACGAGAAACAAGATCCAGAGTGTACTGGCGTTGAGACAAGAAAATACCAGAGGAGTCACGGATAACAACAATACCTAAGAAGTGGTGAAGAAGACCTAAACCTGTCATAGAGAATTCATGGCGAAGAAGAGAGATAATATGATCTAAAAATTATTGTGAGGAAGCTGTGAGGATAATATCATCAACATATAAAAGAAGGTAAGCAGAGTTGTTGTTGTGATGAAAGGTGAAGAGTGAAGTGTCAGAACAGGAAGGGGAAAAACCGATGGTTTGAGCATAAGTAGAAAAGCGTTGGAACCAGGCACGTGGTGCTTGTTTAAGACCATAAAGAGATTTTTGAAGAAGACAAACATGATTAGGATAGGAGGAATGTTCGAAGCCAAGAGGTTGTTGACAATAGACTGTTTCTTGAAGAGAGCCATGAAGAAAAGCATTTTTGACATCTAGTTGATGAATCGGCCAGGAAGAAGAGACGGTGATGCTAAGGACAGTGCGAATAGTGCTGGGCTTGACAACTGGAGAGAAAGTCTCATCATAATCGATGCCGTGTTGCTGAGAGTAACCACGGCATACCCATCGAGCCTTATAACGTGCAAGACTCCCATCAGAATTAAATTTATGGCGAAAAACCCATTTGCCCGAAACGATATTTGTATTGGAAGGACGAGGAACTAACTGCCACGTGTTATTTTGCAGAAGGGCATCATATTCATCTTTCATAGCTGCAGCCCAATTAGGATCTAGGAGAGCTGATTTTTAAGATTTGGGTAGAGAGGAAGGAGATATAGATGCATGAAGATTGAGACAATCTTTTGCAGGTAAACGAAACCCGGACTTGGCACGTGTGTGCATGGTATGATCGTTAGTAGGAGCTGGAACGGGAATAGCATGAGCAGGAGGGGTGAGGAGAGATGTGGTGGGCGCGTCCGGCGCAGCGGAGGAAGCGAACGCGGGAGATGGCGGTGAAGACTGCGGCGGTAGGAGGTCTGCCGCGACAGAGTGTAATGGGTTTTCCTCTGCCGGAACAGAGGTGAGGACAGAAGTGGTCGCGACAGGATCCGCTACCGCGGCAGAGGATTCGGCTGGTTTCGCTAGATAGGTCGGTGGGTGAAATAAGGGAAGATGATTGCGATGAGAGGGACTAGTGGACGGCGTGGGTGATTTGAGATCTAATTGTTGACGCTCGGAAACGGGAAAAATATTTTCAGCGAATGTTACATGACGAGACATGTGAACACGGCCACTAACAAGATCTAGACAACGATAACCCTTGTGCTCGTAAAAAAAACCTAGATGGACACACAGGGTAGAGCGCGGGGAAAGTTTGTTAGGAGAAGTGGAGTAGGAGTTTGGGAAACAGAGACAACCGAAGACGCGAATGTCGGAGTAATTTGGATGAGAGAGAAATAAAGAGAAGTAAGGAGTAGTTTGTGGGTTAACTATGGATGGACGAATATTGAGTAAATATGTGGCCGTGTGGAGGGCCTCAGCCCAGAACGTAGGAGGCATAGAAGATTGAACAAGCAGAGTGCGAATGATGTCATTAAGAGTACGAAGAGAACGCTCGGCTTTGCCATTTTGAGGGGAGGTATAAGGACAGGAGAAACGCAACAGAATTCCATATTGTAGAAAGAAATTTCGATTTTTAAAGTTGTCAAATTCACGACCATTATCACATTGTATGAATCTTATAGGGAGGAAAACGTGGACCAAGACATAGCGCTGAAAGTTAAGGAATATATTATGAACGTCGGATTTGTCGCGTAAAGGAAAAGTCCAAACATAATGAGTAAAATCATCAAGAATCACGAGATAATACTTAAAACCAGATACACTTTCTATTGGTGATGTCCAGAGATCACAATGAAGTAATTCAAAAGGAAAAGTACTAGAGGATTGAGAGGAACTAAAGGGAAGGTGAACATGTTTGCCCAATCGACATGACTGACACATAGAAGAATTATGAGAATCTATATTACAAGGTATTGAAAATTCACTAAGAAGTGTGGATAACACATTTTTATTGGGAGCCGAGATGTTGGTGCCACAAATCAACAGAGGCCACCATAGATGTTGGAGTAGCAGCGACCGGAGCACCATGGAGAGAATATAAATCACCGGAGCTATTGAATCGAGCGATCTCGTCCTTGGTCGGGCAGTCCTTCATAGACAAATCAAAGGGGTCAAACTCAACGGAAACATGATTATCAGTGGTGATTTGGCGAACAGAAATTAGATTTTTAATAAGAGCAGGAGCTACAAGAACATCACGAAGAAGCAAAGACTTAGTTGGGGATTTGATTTGAGCCTGACCGACACAGTAAATAGGGATAGAAGATCCATCACTACTGCAGGATGTTGCTAACGCGACACTACGATCAGAGACCCTTCGAGAAACTGTGTGCGATGCAATAATCACAAACGGTGCTGTATGAAAACCGTCAGAAATGTATAAAACGTTTGCGATGACGGATGCATCAAACATGGTTCAGGTTTTATTTGTGTATGCGATGAAGGGAATATGGTTCAGTTCAATGAACTATTTGCGATGAGGAGGAACAAAAGAAACGAGCAGCCAGATGAAGGTGTGTGCGATACACAGCATACGGTTCACTCGAATGAACTATTTGTGATTAGGCAACACAAAAGAAACGGTGAGCCAGATCAAAGGTGTGTGTGATATACGGCATGCGGTTCACTCGGATGAACTCTTTGCGTTGAGACATGAGAACAGAAATAGTTCAAATGACAAGATGTGTGTGATATGAGGCAAACAGGTCTGTAATCGGAGACGTGTGCGAAGACCGATAACAACACAGACGATTACTGCTAACAAGTCGTGCGTGTTGTGAGAAAACGATTGCTGGTATACAATTGTGAGTGATTGATGAAAACATCACCGACGGGTTCCATTGTTTAGTCCATGTGCGATGTGATTTTCTTTGTCCGCACAACATCTACGCTCTGTCTATAGCATCAACATATATACTTAAAAAGACAGCATTGCATAACCAAATTAAGCATACAATTACACAAGTGACTACACACATAACATTTCCACACACCAAAGAAAGCAATTACATGCACTACAAAAAAAGACACTTCCATGATGATACGTGTTTGTCACAGTAGGTCACGTTTTCTGTCATGCATGTACATCCATGACAATTTTATGACAGAATCAAGATAGTCATACCTGTGCTGTCGTAGAAGTGTTCCATGACATTACCAAAATTATCATCACGGAAGTCTCCACTTCCATGACGATAAATCGCGCGTCATAGAAGTGCTTTCGTCAAGGGTGACCGACACATGGCATCCACCGTAACGGGACGCCATTAAGCATCGGGTCTGGTTTTGGATCCGATAACCCGCTAACAGCCCGGACCAATGAGGATTTTCCACGTGTAAAATTCTCATTGGCCGTAGGAAACACGTGTTGGCTCACCGTTTGGACAGATGTCATCCATTCATTGGATAGGAGGCGCCTATGATACGTCGACACGTGGCATGGCCCAACAGAGGCCCATTCCAGTGAAAAGGCCGGCCCGTTTGACTTGGTCAAACAGTAACGGGCCGGCCCACGGAAAGCCTGTTAATGGCCTGTTCGTATATAGCCCATTTACGGCCCGCTAACTCACGGCCCATTACGGCCTACTGGAATTAAGCCCAGTAGCTTCATCTGGGTCGTCCAATATGATTCCAACCCGTTGTAACTTCCGGCCCATGTATGGCCCATGATGTCTTTCGGCCCATACAAGGCCATTTGTAACTCTTGGCCCATTAAAGGCCCGTGGTGAATCTGGCCCGCAATGAAAAGTGTTCCGCTTTATACCCATTAACGGCCCATTATTCCATTGGGCCGTTTGAAGGAAATATGCCCTAGAGGCAATAATAAAGTTGTTATTTATATTTCCTTATATCATGATAAATGTTTATTATTCATGCTAGAATTGTATTAACCGGAAACTTAGTACATGTGTGAATACATAGACAAAACATAATGTCACTAGTATGCCTCTACTTGACTAGTTCGTTGAATCAAAGATGGTTAATTTTCCTAGCCATAGACATGAGTTGTCATTTGATTAATGGGATCACATCATCAGAGAATGATGTGATTGACTTGACCCATTTCGTTAGCTTAGCACTTGATCGTTTAGTATATTGCTATTGCTTTCTTCATGACTTATACATGTTCCTATGACTATGAGATTATGCAACTCCCGAATACCGGAGGAACACTTTGTGTGCTACCAAACGTCACAACATAACTGAGTGATTATAAAGGTGCTCTACAGGTGTCTCCGATGGTAATTGTTGAGTTGGCATAGATCAAGATTAGGATTTTGTCACTCCGATTGTCGGAGAGGTATCTCTGGGCCCTCTCGGTAATGCACATCACTATAAGCCTTGCAAGCAATGTGACTAATGAATTAGTTGCGGGATGATGCATTACGGAACGAGTAAAGAGACTTGCCGGTAACGAGATTGAACTAGGTATTGAGATACCGACAATCGAATCTCAGGGCAAGTAACGTACCGATGACAAAGGGAACAACGTATGTTGTTATGCGGTTTGACCAATAAAGATCTTCATAGAATTTGTAGGAGTCAATATGAGCATCTAGGTTCAGCTATTGGTTATTGATCGGAGACGTGTCTCGGTCATGTTTACATAGTTCTCGAACCCGTAGGGTCCGCACGCTTAACGTTCGAGACGTTCGGTATTATGAGTTTATGTGTTTTGATGTACCGAAGGTAGTTCGGAGTCCCGGATATGATCACGGACATGACGAGGAGTCTTGAAATGGTCGAGACATAAATATTGATATATTGGACGACTATGTTTGGACTTCGGAAAGGTTTCGGGGAAGTTCGGACAAATACTAGAGTACCGGGGGTTACCAGAACCCCCCGGGGAGTGTAATGGGCCTATTGGGCCTTAGTGGAGAAGAGGTGGGGCGGCTAGGGCAGGTTGCGTGCCCCCTCCCCCTCTAGTCCGAATTGGACAAGGAGGGGGGCGGCACCCCCCTTTCCTTCTCCCTCTCTCCTCCTTCCCTCTCTCCTACTCCTACTCTTGGAAGGGTTGGAGTCCTACTCCCGGTGGGAGTAGGACTCCCCTTGGGGCGTGCCTAGGAGGGCCGGCCTCTCCCCCTCCTCCACTCCTTTATATATGGGGGAAGGGGGCACCCCATAGACACACAAGTTGATCATTGATCTTTTAGCCTTGTGCGGTGCCCCCCTCCACCATAATCCACCTCGTTCATATCATAGCGGTGCTTAGGCGAAGCCCTGCATCGGTAGCATCATCATCACTGTCATCACGCCGTCGTGCTGACAGAACTCTCCCTTGAAGTTCTGCTGGATCGTGAGTTCATGGGAAGTCACCGAGTTGTACGTGTGCTGAACTCGGAGGTGCCGTGTGTTCGGTACTTGGATCGGTCGGATCATGAAGACGTACGACTACATCAACCGCGTTGTCATAACGCTTCCGCTTACGGTCTACGAGGGTACATGGATGACACTCTCCCCTCTCGTTGCTATGCATCACTATGATCTTGCGTGTGCGTAAGAAATTTTTGAAATTACTACGTTCCCCAACACCGTTTCCAACCCGTGTTATGTTTCGGCCTTCTCAGGGCCCATTTATTCTTGGGCTTAATTCCAGCATTCGGTTACTTACGGCCCGTTACTGGCCTTTTCTGCTTGTGGGCCAAATTCAGCCCGTGGTTACAATATGCCCGTTTGTGGCCCGTTAATCCGTTGGGCCATTTTCGTAGCTTCATCAAATACGACAGATTAACGACGACCCGTTATGGTCGGTCCATGAACGGACGATTCCAAATATAGCCCGTTTACAGCCCATAATGCGGCATGTTATTGGCCCATGTTTAGCCGATCGATCATACGACCCATAGAAGGCCCATTGATGCTACGGCCCGTAGAAGGCCCATCGTTTCTACGGCCCTTAGAAGGCCCATTGTTTCTACGGCCCGTAGGAGGCCCATGGTAACTACAGTAAATATGTAGCCCATGCTTATTGTGGACTAGTTTAAAAAAATAGGTTATTGCGGCCACTAGCAAACCACGGAAAAAGAACTGCACTGACCACAAGCAAACAAATAAACAAGACAACAAGGAAATAAATAAGAAAGCAACTTACGCTAGGCTATCACAGCTATTACACATATTACATCCACTGGGCATCAAAGTTCGCCACCAGTGCAAATATAGGGAACAAAGCCGCATATCATATACATTGGTTGTCAAACTTGGCGACCAGTGCAAATAAACGCCGCGGCAAAACAAGTCCAGAACTGAAACCACTTCAGAAGAACTCAAGAAACAATATACTGGGTACCCATAATGCTGGCAAGATGCTTAGCAAGCTTATTAACTTTCTCTTGTTTGGCGCTTAAATCCTCCAGCACTTGCTGTTGCACAAGAAAGTATGCATCTGAATTCTGCAGGGACTTCCTCGGTCCTTTGGCTTCTTGCCGCAGCATAGCTGACTGATGGCTTTCAGCTTTTAGCTGAGACTGAATAAGCCGAAGTGATTCAGGCAGCGAGTTCGAAGAGCTTGTGCCAGCGGTACTGGTCAGTAACTCGAACACTACATCAACGCAGGACTGTGGGGTTTTCTCACTGTCTACAAGATCGTTTTTATCACCTTTCTTGGAGACCAACAGGGCTGTCTCACTATCTTGAACCTTATCTGCATTACTTTCTCTACCATTGCATAGTGGGGTGCTCTTCTCCAATATTCTGTTCGCATACTACAAGAGAAAACAAGCAAACACATCACAGGTTTAGCATGTAGTATACGAAACTCATTTTGGTAAACCGGTTCAGTAGTAAGGTGGACAAGATAACAGCATGAAACAAACATATATCCATGTACTATGGTCACTGTATGTCCATATCATTCTAGTTTATGTTGCCTAATCAAGATAGAGACACAGTTCAACTCATATATTTTTAAGACACAACAGCATAGACAGAATATAAGTGTGAGAAACTACACAGCATTGGCAACACTTGTAATGTGCATCACATGAGAACATAACTATTTATACAACTGAAACTGAAATCAACATAGAGAAAGAAATTAGAACATCAATCCAGTTAAAGAAATAGGTTAAAACATACCTGTTGCGCCATTGGAGTTTCAATTGGACCTTCAAATTCGAAAGTAGTTGGTATGAGTAAATACAGTGATGCAACAGCAAAAGAGTATGGACCATAGCTACGGAATCGGACCTGAGAACAGTTGCTCTTCTACTTTAAACATGGAGTTTGGGTTCGCTGTGGTGGTCTTCGTGCTTTGGGCACTGCAGTTGCTTTACAAACTGCTCGTGTGGGGGTACTCTGTGGTGGACATGGTGCTTTGTCAACTAGAAGTGGGTTACTATCCGCTGGGGTTGGGGTTAGATGGGTTGTAGCTGCTTCTCTGCCCAACGGTGTAAGTGTGCAATCTGGAAGAGTCTCGATTATGTGTGGTGGGGCTAGTTTGTGGGCCAGTACAACCATGGTTCTATCTGCATCGACGGGTAGCACTGTCTTTTGTGAAGAACGGGTTTTTGCTCCCTTAGATACTGCCATCACCCCCTCCAATTCAAATGGCTGATAAACAAGAAAAGAAATTGAACGTACAGACATTGTATGATAGACAGATGTGGTAATTCACATATATATTGTCTAACCAAACATGACAGCATGACACAATTTCACATATATGATGCCTAACTAAACAGGATAGCATGACACAGTTTCAGATATATGATGGATAACTTAACATGATATAATGGCATAATTCAACATATGATGAGTATCTAAAAGGATGACATGACAAAACTATATGATGTCTTTCTCAAATAGGTTGGGATGAAATAATTCACATACATGTTGTCTAAGTATACAGGATGGCATGATACAATTGACATAATTGATTCATATACTAAGCAGCTGGCACTCGCATGTATGATCTCTAAACTAATCAGATGGAATTCAATATTGTGCATATGATGTCTAAACTAAGCAATGCAAGACACCATATGCATGATATGAGAAATATAAACATTGCAACTTAGAGCATACACCTCAGGTGGGATATAGGACTGGTCATCTGTCTCTGAATCCTCCTCTGAGGAGCTCCATGTAACCATCGAGATATATGCTTCAACAGGTACCATTGCCTGCTCTAAAGACCTTGTTTTCACTCCTGATTTTTCCATAACTGGCTCAAATGGCTGATACACATGAAGAGTAGTTCAATATACACAGATTGTCGACAAATGGAATACGTAAAGAAAAAAAGATTGCATGAGATAGTTCACATATATGATGCCTGGCTACATGGCGGTGCATAATTCACATATATGATAACTGGCTGAAAAACATGGCATTGCATAATTCACATATCTAATATAGAAAGCAAACAGGATGCATTCACACAAAGCATGTCTAATCTAAGTAGATGGCATGGCAATGCAAGACACCATATGCATGATATGAGCAATATAACCCTACCAAGTTAGAGCATGCACCTCGGGGGGGGGGGGGATACGACCGGTCATCTGTCTCTGAATCCTCCTCTGAGGAGCTATCTGTAACCAGCAAGAAATCTGCATCGACAGGTAGCACTGACTGCTCAGAAGACCTTGTTTTCACTCCAGATTTTCCCATGACCGACTCAAATGGCTGATGCACAGGAAGAGTAGATGAATGTATAAACATTGTTGACAAATGGAATACATTATAAAAAATATGGCACGATACAATTCACATATACGATGACTGGCTAAACAGGATGGCATTGCATGATTCACGTATATGATGCCTGGCTAAAGAAGATGGCATTGCATAATTCCCATATACTCCCTCTGTTCCTAAATATTTGTATTTTTAGAGATTTCAAATGGACTACCACATACGGATGTATATAGACATATTTTAGAGTGTAGATTCACTCATTTTGCTCCGTATGTAGTCACTTGTTGAAATCTCTAAAAAGAAAAATATTTAGAAACGATGGGAGTATGATATAGAAACCAAATAGGTGGCATTCACACAAAGCAAATCTAAACTAAGCTGATGACATATAAGATGTATAATGTAAGCAATGCGAGGCGCCATATGCATGATATGACCAACATCAGCATGCCAGGTTAGAGCAAACACCTCAGGTGGTAAATAGGAGTGGTCGGCTCCCTCTGAATCCCCATCTGAACAGTTATCTTCCTTTGGAATACAATCTGGAATGCCGGGAGGGGGGCACTTCACCCACCATGGAGCGGCGTGTGCATGACATTATATTCCCATGCAACGGTCTTCTCCTTTTCTCTACATGTTCAGTACGATTGTGTACAATAACTGACATGCATAATAAAAAAATAGTTAGATTTTGTAAGGCCTAAGGGGTGCATGCAGAAATAAAGACTGATGGTAGCAAACGAGTGGATAGATCCAAAACTAATGATAGCAGGTAGATTATAGCTTCAGTCTAAAAAAGATAGAGAATGGATCATCTACTGTTTGTTGCCCACCCAACTCCTGTAGCTGCCGGAGGTCGTGCAGCAGCAGCAGTGCGAGCGAGAGCAAGAGCAGAGTAGCAGCACGAACAAGAGCAAGAGCGGAGAAGCAGCGCGACCGACAGCAATAGCAGAGAAGAGCAGCAGCACGAACGAAAGCAAGAGCAGTGCAGCAGCGCGACCGACAGCAACAAAAGAGCCGGAGCAGCAGCAACAGCCACTACAAAAAAACACTTTCGTGATGATACGTGTTTGTCACAGTAGGTCGCATTTTTTGTCATGCATGTACATCCATGACAAATTTATGACAGAATCAAGATAGTCATACATGTGCTGTCGTAGAAGTGTTCCATGACATTACCAAAATTATCATCACAGAAGTGTCCACTTCCATGACGATAAATCGCGCGTCACAGAAGTGCTTTCGTCAAGGGTGAACGACACGTGGCATCCACCGTAACGGAACGCCGTTAAGCTATCGGGTCGGGTTTTGGATCCGATAACCCGTTAACAGCCCAGACCAATGGGGATTTTCCATGTGTAAAACCATCATTGGCTAGAGGAAACACGTGTCGGCTCATCGTTGGGACAGATGTCATCCACTCACTGGATAGAAGGCGCCTATGATACGTCGACACGTGGCACGGCCCAGCAGTGGCCCATTCCTGTGAAAAGGCCGGCCTGTTTGACTTGGTCAAAAGCTGGCGGGCCGGCCCATGGAAAGCCTGTTAACGACTTGTTCGCATATAGCCCATTTACAGCCCGCTAACCCAAGGCCCGTTACGCCCTATCCGAATTAGGCCCAGTAGCGTCATCTGGGCCATCCAATATGATTCCAGCCCGTTTTCACTTCTGGCCCATGTATAGCCCATGACGTCTTTCGACCCATATGAGGCCCTTTGTAACTCTTGGCCCATTAGCGGCCCGTGCTGAAAATGGCCCGTCATGAACAGTGTATTACTTTACACCCATTAACGGCCCGTGGTGAAACTGGACCGTAATGAACAGTGTATCACTTTATACCCATTAACGGCCCGTTATTCCGTTGGGCCGTTTCCAGCCCAAGTTAACTTTCGGCCTTCTGAGGGCCCATTTATTCTTGGGCTCATTTGCAGCATTCGGTTACTTACGGCCCGTTACTGTCATTTTCTGCTTGTGGGCCAAATTCAGCCCGTCGTTACAGTTGGCCCGTTTGTGGACCGTTAGTCTGTTGGGCCATTTTCATAGCATCACCAAATACGGCCTATTAACGGCCCGTTATGGTCAGCCCATAAAATGTATGATTTCCATTAAAGGCCCGTCTACGGCCCATTAAAGGCCCGTACAAGACCCATAAATGAGTCGGCGGCCCATGGATCCTACGAGACGTAGAAGGCCCATGGATCCTACGAGACGTAGAAGGCCCATGGATCCTACGAGACGTACAAAGCCCATGGATCCTACGAGACGTACAAGGCCCATGGATCCTATGAAACGTAGAAGGCCCATGGATCCTATGAGACGTAGAAGGCCCATGGATCCTAAGAGACTTAGAAGGCCCATGGATCCGACGGCCCGTGAAGGGCCATGGTCGGGCGAGTTGGCCCCCGTTTGAACGATATAGCATATTCAAAGAATTATCCTACTCAATACTATCACCTCTAAGAAGCATACACTATACAACAAAGAGATCAAGGCATAGAAAGGTAGAATAATCCTACACTATACAATAAAGAAATTACAGCCGATTATACCCACTAGGCATTATGGTTCGGCATAGGTGATAATAAAGCATACACAAACAAAAAATTACATACACTGGGCAAATACAGCTCATACATCACGGACGCGCATCAACTTAACTCCATTTGAACTATAATCTCTTCAGAAAATAGGATTGGCCGGATTCAGATAGCACAAATTTCAGTCTGCAAAATCTCCAATTCCTTCATGGTTACCTCAGTGTCTTGTTTCATTTTTTGACTCCTGCATCTAATACCTGCATGCCCAGTCTCAACTTGTTGATTATACGTTGACAATCATGTACACGTTGTCTTGCCACCTCTAGTTGATGCTCGAGAACATTAGCACATTCCAATTCCAATCCATAATCATTCGGTAACGGCCATGCTGCACTGCTCGCAGATCTTTGTGTTGATGTCACTTCATCCTGAAATGTTTCTGTAAGTACACATGACTAGGGCAAAAATATAGTTGCAACAGTGAAGCGAACAAGACACTATTTTGTACTACATGGCAAAACATGACTAACAATAATGTTACACGTCACTTTAAAAAAATGTTACACATCATGAAGCATAAGCAGGTGATATTTTAAAAATTATAAAAAAGATAGTCTGTGCAGCCTGCATACAGAAATCCCTCTTAGCTCACCAGAGGAGCATGATGTTGGGGCCCAATCGAAAACACAGACAAGTTACAAATTTAGACAACACGTTGCGTATAAGTAAGCAAGCAGTTGGCCATTCTGTGCCTCAATTAAAGTCTTAGGGAGCATAATGAACAGCAGAGGGTTTCATACAAACATACTACAGCAGGCAAAACTATGCAATCATTAGCGTAGTATAAACTAGATTGTGAGCCTCATGCAATAATAGTTGGTTAATAGACTTCAAAGCTTCAGGCACACTTCGGCAGAGTAATTAAATGGTAAGGCCTTTAATTATGTCAACTAATAGTGATACAAGTACCGAACATCAGGCATGATTATTTGGGCATCTCATTAACTGAGGACAAATAAAGCAATTGAAAAGAGAAAATTAACTATGCCTGAAACAAACAAGGAATTGAACTGTTGAGTTGCATACAGTGACTTACCTTAGCAGGTTGAAGAGGCTCAGTGCAGCTCCTACTTCTCTTGCAAGGCTCCTTCCTAACATCTTGTACTTGGAAATCCTCAATCTTATCTTCATTGCACCTCCTCTGCAAGGTGACACAAACTAGTTACTTGTCTCCTTGGAAGATAAATATGCATACTTTCCAGTCTGTGAACACAAAAGGATGAGATTATAACAAAACAACACCACATAATGAAACATGCCGCATCTCTTGCACTTGCACACAATGAAATGAGCATTTACTATGTATGCACTATGTAAAAACTAGGCATACCTTCGAACTGGATCTCCAGGTACTCTTGGAGAGCCTACTGTAGTGTACAGCCAAACCTTTATGTCACCTATGAGTTAGACAAGGCCCCACTATAGCAGCCCTTAGTGTTTAAATCGTTGACAAGCTCTGTTAGAGTGTTAGGTCAAGAACAGCAAGTAATCAAAGCAAACAGTCCTAGTATGGCTGGCTGATGCAAACAAGCAATTGAACAGATGTGTGAGCAAATCTTACATATCAAGAAAAGAAGCAAAGAAGGAGGCTTAAAGACCATCACTTTACTGACCAAATTTAAGGGGCATTTAAACATCATGTGCAACGTATGAACTAACATAAACATTGCATATGCTAGATTCTACAATGGAATGCACATGTATTAGGTTATGCCATGTATGATGATGCCTAAATGTATAGATAGCAGGCAGGAGTGATTCATCATTGCACGCACAATTGAATTGCAGGTTAAGGGCCAGTTCCATTCCGCCTTTTTAGGGCATGTTGTCAAAATAAGCCATAAAAGATGTAAAGAAGTCATTTTTGAGTTATGGGCTTGGGCTTAACTAATTTTGCTTTGGAGGGGGGGTGTTTCGGGTAGAACCTCACTAAAAATTGAAGGGAAGGGGAATAGTGAAATGACTCTGTTGTCTGCCTATATTACACTCAAAATGCAACTACTGACGCCCGTGTCACACCTGACCCTCAAGTAAAAACAAACACGCAAGCATTCATTGCCCTGCCCGCTTGCATCTCCTCTCCCCTTTCCCTCTACCTCGATCCCCTGCCTGCAGCACTAGGGTTCCTCCAGCGAGCCGTTGCCACTGGTCCCATCTGGCCTGGTCCTCGATGATGCTATGTCCAGCTAGGCTACATGGCCGGCGGGTAGGGGCAAATCTCCCTGGCTGCTCCTCCCTCTGGCACCGCCCCTCATTCTCATGGTCTCCAGCAGCTGCTCCACTGTGGTTCGTCCAACGCACTACTTCTGCACAACTACGGCTGATGCCACACTGCGGCAGAAGGCACCTTATTCCCCCTCCCCTCCTCCCAGGCCATGGCCTTGAGGTGCTGTTGAAGGATGAGCTCATCCAACAAGGTGAGGATCTCCTCTGATTTTTTGCCAAATTTTCATTCTGATCCACTATACGATGAATTGCTATGAGCTGCTTCTGCTGTGCTATATGATGCATTGCTATGAGCTGCTCCTGCTGCTGCTATATGATGAATTGCTATGAGCTACTGCTGTATGATGAGTTGCTATGAGCTGCTGCTGCTATATGATGAATTGCTATGAGCTGCTGCTGCTATATGATGAGTTGCTACAAGCTGCTCCTGCTGCTGCTATATGATGAATTGCTATGAGCTGCTCCTGCTGCTGCTATATGATGAATTGCTATGAGCTGCTCGTGCTGCTGCTATATGATGAATTGCTATGAGCTGCTGCTGGTATATGATGAATTGCAGACTGCTGCTGCTATATGATGAGTTGCTATGAGCTGCTGCTGCTACTATATGTTGCTTTCAGGTGGTGCTGCTATACGATAATAACCAGCCACTTGGACAATCGAATTTCAATAAATAATTGTTCTTCATTTAAATGTGGGTCATGCGTTCTTCGTTTAAATTAGGCAATGGGATCTCTATGGAAAACATTGACCAAAGTAGATTGTGCCAAGTAGATGGTATCTTTGTATTTGCATTTTGAGCAAATAGTGATGGTCTGTTTTCCTATCATATTAATTACTGCACTGGGTTCAATTTGTGATGTTTGCAAGTCAAATTAATTTCCATATGGGCAGCAAAATGAAAAAAATATAATGCAATCTAGACTTTCCACTGATCATACCAAAGATAAGCTGAAAACGCAATGAAAAGAACTGGTTGGCTTATTACATGGAGCTTATATTCACAGGTGCTTATTTTCTTAGGATAACTCGTAATAAATGTCCCTAAGAAACTTGGCTAATAGAACTGGCATACAAATAACATGTCACGATGATTGCAATGGAGGAGTGACGTACCATAGCACACTGTATAGGCTCACCGCCGCCTCTCCTTTTTTTGCGATGTTCCATGAAATTGCCACATACATCTTGTACTTTTTCATTGTGTAACCCTATCTTCAAGTTGACACGGCTAATTTCAGACATCTCTACATGATACTACATTGCATATCCCTTGCCCATATTTAAACCACCAATTAACGATTGTGTGTGTACCATAAACTAGCCATGACTCTGTATGCTGGACTAGCAGGCACTCTAAGGGAGCCTAATGTAGTGCACTGGAATTCCTACATGCCACCTATGATTTTGTGTAATGTACTGCCCCTGTTCCTAAATATATGTCTTTGTAGAGATTCCAGTATGGACCACATACAGATGTATATAGATGCATTTTCGAGTGTAGATTCACTCATTTTGCTCCGTATGTAGCCTATAGTGGAATCTCTAGAAAGACTTATATTTAGGAACGGAGGTACGAGGTAGTATCATGTATGACATCTACGTATCTAATTTAGCAGCCAGTAGTAGAAATCATTGTCTGCACAAAGGGATTACTGGTCGAAAATCCTAGCAAAGCACGCTGGCAGGCACAGAACAATACAAGAGAGAGAGAGACGCGCTTACAAGATCATAGCAATTCCTCAGTCCAGGATCTTGGTTGGCCAAGCTGTTAGATCCAGAAGAAACATCGTCCTTGTAGTTTTTGCCAGCTGCATAACAGGTAGCAGCGACCGGTTAGTATATTTGAAGTACATCGGGCAGGTGATGTTGGACGGGTTTAAAGGTGACAAGTACCTAGGCCGTGGCGGGTGCTTGGCATCTCTCTAGACGGTGGGAATCAGGTTAGAAACGTCGAGGGTGATGACGCTGCGCTGGCTGTCGGGGTCCGTTAAGGAGATCTAGAACCGTCGAGTAGAGTGTTTGTGGAGCGGCTCCGGTAGGGTGGACTACGGTGTGGGTGAAGCGGATCTGTAGCCGTGGACGAGGGCGTAGGTGAAGCTGCTCCGGTGGTTGGGTTAAGGATGGTGTCGACGACGCGGATCTGCGGCCGTGGA
>NC_057805.1:375148631-375150232 GCF_018294505.1 Triticum aestivum
GCGAGGTGGATGCCGCTGGCAGTGAATGGGCTATGGTACCCCGGTGGATGAGCAGTCTAGGGTTTCGAGAGGGGAGGGGAGAAAGGGCGATGAAGTACGGACGGCGTGATGTAAGATGCTCTGGTGCTGTGGAGTTAGTCGTTTTTGTGGGAGGGGGAGAGGAAATGGGGGTGCCGTGTAGTGGGGGAACCAGAAGTTACCAAAGCAGCCCCGACCTATCATGTAGATGAGGGCGGTATTGTAACTGTTGGTCTCCGTGCACCAAGGACAAAAGGGGGATTTCGCATGCTAAAGACTAAGGTGGCGGGAGATTTTGCCGCCCGCGGGATCGTTCGTATCTAGTTTCAACTAATTTTGGACCGTGCTAGCGGGAAGGTCATGCTAGACTGTGTACACGGGGCACACGTCAGCAGTTAATAACTGGTGTGAAGTCCACCCCAGAAAAAAAGACAATAACTCGGGATGATGCGCCGATAACTTGGACGTTCACACGGGGGCGGCCAATCGTACGGGTGTAGTGGCGCGTTCACAAAAAAGGGATCAAACGCTCAACCTATGTATTTCTCGTGTAAATAGATAATTTAGTGCCATTGGTTATTTACTTTAAACATAATGCATTGACATGTTAGTGTAGAGGCGCACAAAAAGAAATGGATATTGTAGTCAGCTACTTAAAAGTGTTACCTCATATGATTACATAGCCTCCATTTCATAAATTGCGTACCCGTTGAATTCATATATGAATATTACATATATTACTTCAAAATAGAAACTTAAATCATCCAAGACTAATGAATTTGAATGCAAGAGTAACAATGGTGCATATACATGATAGCTACATTGGTTGTTTGAAGAAACATCACTGTAACTTTGGCATGCACAACTGAAAAGGTTTATTTAAATAGAAAAAATGTGATATGTGAGTGTCCAATATTTATAGCGTTGAATCGATATTGTACCTTTGGCCACGATACGAAGTAGATATTGACTTATGTTCAAGCGATGCACGTCCACGATCGCTAGATAGTGATACGTGAATGAATTGTGCATTCTCTCTCACACGCATACATACCTCATTTCCCTGTGGGCATCAGAATCACACACGCGCACTTCGTGTATTTCTCTCCCTCCGTCAGGGTTAAATTCGTCTTTCTACCCCGTCCTACAAGTCTCTCACACAGAAACACACACGCTCTCTATGTCTAACACGCCCACCCCTTTAATTCCGCCCACCCACAGCCACTAATGTCTCAAAGTATAATATTGTCTCTCGCACATATGCTATCTACCTATCCCTTAATATAGCTAGATATGTGTCACACAAACTCCTTCTCCCTACTAGCAAGATGCCCATGCGTTGCACGGAACATCAAGATGCATTTGTATGAGAAGTTTATCTTGTGGGAGAAAAGGATGAACGAGGGAATGCCTTATTTGCAAATGCGGAGAGGGGTGTGGGTATCTTTTTGCAAAATTGCCATAGTTTCCTTCCTGTCCGTCGGATATAAATCGGATGGCCTATATTGCAGGATGGCAGGAACACCATCATCACCAACTCTGTTTTTTTATAAGAGTAGAGATATGTGAGTGTCACTGCCCCC
>NC_057805.1:375150423-375170055 GCF_018294505.1 Triticum aestivum
AACACCGAAGGAGTAGGGTGACACCTCGATCTTGATACTAATCTATCGACTGGCTTCTCTCTCAAACATACACACACACACTACCCGGCACCGAAGGAGTAGGGTAGCACATCGATCTTGATAATAATCTATCTACTCCTCTTTCAAACACACACACACACACACACACACACACTCGCTAGTTGTGCCTCTGTGCCTACCGCGCACACTCTCGATACGTCTTTCTCTCCCTCCCCCCAACAATGACAGTAGAAGGGTGACAACTCGATCTGATCATAATCTGTCAATTGGTTTCTCTCTCAAACATTGTGTCTCGGTGCCTCGCTCGGTAGCCCCCTCGATATGTAGACTTCTCGCGCGCGCATAGCTGTAGTGACGATGACGCTGAACCCACTGTGCCTTGTTTTTACCGGCCTCATGTGATAGTTTTCACCCTGTTTTCTGTTAATTAACAAGGCAACCTTTTCTTTGTTACTACTAGTGAATCTGAAATCATTCGGGGTAGACATAAAATATATCACTTCAACCCAATTATCGCAGCAACTATTTTAAAAGAAATTAGCTAGCTGCCCGTGCGTTGCACGGAACATCAAGATGCATTTGTATGAGTAGTTTATCTTGTGAGAGAAAAGGTTGAACGAGGGAAGGCCTTATTTGCGAACGTGGAGAGACGTGTGGGTATATTTTTGCAAAATTGCCATAGTTTCTTTCCTATCCGTTAGATATAAATCCGACGGCCTATATTGCAGGATGGCACGCACACCATCATCACCAACTCTGTTTTCTACTCCCTCCGTCCGAAAATACTTGTCATCAAAATGGATAAAAAGAGATGTATCTAAAACTAAAATACGTCTAGATACATTTCCTTTTATCCATTTTGATGACAAGTATTTCCGGATGGAGGGAGTATTTATCTTCTTAGAGATTTCAAGAAGTGACTATGACCGGACCTTACCAACATACTCAAAAAAGTAGTCCATAATTTTGATGTTACCCTCTTTTCTTGGCGGTGCAGTGCCATCTGGATACCTCATAAATAAATCAAGGACAAATATGACCCCTTCCGGAAAAGACATACTGAGCAAAATGAGTGAATCTACACTCTAAAATATGTCTACATACACATCCGTATGTGGTACTCCATTTGAAATCTGAAAAAGACAAATATTTAGGAATGCATGGAGTATATATATAAGAGTAGACATGGAGATATATCTCCAGCATGGTCTACAACAAAAATGTGCTGGGCTGGTTAGCGCCGGATGCTCGCAACGCGATGACATGAGTTCGAATTCTGTCTTTTAACTTTATATTTTTATATTATATATTACTCTACTTATTTAATATATACTTCTTTCGCTACTGTACTGACAGTGGAACCCACAGAGTACTTAGAATCCAAGATTAAGGATGGACTTGTTTCTTTTTAACTTTCTGTACGAAGCTGTAGCCACCCTGCAAGTCACGTGTACACTGTACATGCAATTAACTTTTTATAGAGGGACAATCATACAGGCAATTAACTCAAATGGATTGGATGTCACTCTATTATTTCCAGCATAAAGAGCATCTCCAACGGCAGCCAGCAAATTTCCTCCCGCTTCCTTAAGCGGAGGACGACATCAAACGCCAGCGGCATACATTTTTACAACTCTAACCAACCAGATGAAATTCGTGCAAACACTGACTGATTTCATATAAGCATGAAGGATTTCGTATAAAAAAGCCGGAACTTCATATAAACATGATGGATTTCATTACATTTACATGAACTAAGAGGTGCCAATCCGGCTCTCTTGTATAATTAATACTCCCTCCGTCCAGAAATACTTGTCCAAGAAATGGATGTATCTAGGCTTATTTTAGTTCTAAATGGCCGCCCGCAGATCCCTTTTTCTTCCTCATGTCCGTCAGACACTTGCGGGGTCGACGAAGGTCCTCGGAAGAGACGAAGCAGCAAAGAAACCACCTGAATCCGCGGTCGTCGCCTCGGCGGTGGCCTTCATGGGTCCCAAGTGGCGGCGGCCTCCCGTGTTCTACTTCTCCTCGATGATGGCGGCGGACACGGAGAAGCTGGCCACCGACTCGTCGCTCTCCACGCACCCGAATTCTGTCTCTGCTTGCATGGCGCTGCCGCAGGCACGGGAGGCGCGCCCACAGACACGGGAGGCGCGGCCACTGGTGGTGCGGTACGACTCGGCAGCGATGGCACCCGTACCGGCGTGCTAGCTGCCGTGCCGGCGTGGAGCAACTCGCCACTCCTCATCGAGCTGAACTGGAGTGGTGAGTTGCTGAACCACGCGCCTGCTTGGGGCGGCAACTGGCTCCGTTGGGCCAAGCGAGGTTGGTGAAGCACCGAGCGACCTCGCCCGTATCCGGAGGCCTCGGCGGGCCACCCAGCCGGGTAATATGCCGCAGAACGGCTCATCGGAAGCCATCGGAAGAGTGGAGAAAATGGTGAAGGAGGAGATGGGGGAGCGGCGGAGGGGTGCGATTCTTGCCCGCTGTCTGTCTGGCCTCGTGTAAATAGAGGGCGGACGGTAGGAGCTTGGCCGGCGTCTGGCCTCGTTTAAACTGAGGGCGGACGGGAGGAGCTCGGCCGGTGTTGCGTTTAATTCCGGCCCGCTCATGAGCGGACGTGTGGCAGGAGTAGGATTCTCGGTTTGCATGCGGGTTTAACGGAGGGGTTTAATGGAGGCGCCGGGCGTGCAGCGGGCGGCGCAGTACTATTCGATTTGACAGCAGTAATGAGCCATCAAATCACAAAGGCCCTCGCCTCTCGTGAAACCGACCGAGCTAGACTGCCCCGCCCTCTAGCCTTTTAAAAAATGTATATACTCCACTTTTCTACAGTAGTAGTATCGATGGATTGCGCCATGGAGCAAAACTTGAAATTAAAAAAAGGTGGTACATATAGAGAGCGCTCGTCGCCAAATTATGCATATAGTACTATTAAAAAGGCTTGTCACAATAATGGTGTCCAGCACAAGTGCACAACCCACCCCTCAAATAAAACTAAGCACCCTGGAATTCTTTGACAAAACTAAGCACCCTGAAATTCTTTGACAACTAAACTGCTGGCTATATGATGTTGGCCATATATATTGTACGTATATAATGTGAAGAAACGAGTGGTAGTACTATACCAACTAAAAGATGAAATGTAAGAAATACTAGTATGTACGTACTAAAGAGTTAAAGTAACAAGAAGAAACATAACATAGTTCTACTGGGGGCTCAGCACAACACACCCCTCAAATTAAATTAAGCACACCTGAAATTAAACTTTGCAACTATTCCGGTAGACACTACATTAGAACCACCATGAGCAACGACACTGCCACCTTACTCGGAGTCCTCGTCCACGTCCTCGACTTCGTCCTTGTCCCTCTTCCTCTTGGCCGATACTTCTTTGCTTGAACCGCACACTTGGCTGTTGCTCTTCATCCAACCCTTGTAGATATTGAAGCAAAGGTAGCCATCCATTGCAGCTTAGTGGATGTGGTCTATATCTAGTACATTCCGCTGCCATGCATGATGATGAAACGTGTATGGAGGTTTCTCCAGTTTACCGTATGAAGGATGAACCACGGCTCCTGCCAGGGTCAGCATTGATGGCTGACGAGAGGACACCAGCTGATTCTTCTGGAGGTCGAAGGTGTTGCCTACAACGAGGCCTATCCGACGCAGGACTTCTTTGTCGTTACCAAAGTCTACAGTAACAAATTTGACTAGGTTGCTCTCGAGGAAGTCCTTAAAATCTTGGCACTCAACGTCGGCATGGCATATGTGGTAGACCAAGCATAAGTCATGCACGCAAACCTGGATCACGGCGGGCTTCTTCCTCTCTTCGTCCTTTAGATCCTTCTCTCGTCCCAGGACTGTGGTGTACTCAACATCTAGCCCAGCGACCCACTCATCATCTGAGTCTTCGAACATGCGTCTGAAGCGAGAAAGGCATCCTTTCACCGTTGCGAAAGAACGGGTGTAGATGACATCGAACTCATCGCCGGTGATGGTTCTAACCTTGTACTCACCGCCGATCGGGGAGATTTGGGACGCCATGGATTTGGGAGGAGGGTTAGGATTAGTGGAACTACCGTAATGTGAATGGACGGGACGACTTGGAGCGAACCGCCGTAGTATTGAAAGACTTGCGGGGACGAGTAGGAGCGAACTGCCAGCGTGCGAACGGCAGGGTAGTGGCTTTCCATTCTCCCATGATACGGGCTTCCGAGAGCCCTTGGATCTGAGATCGAACGGTTGCATGGCGTGATTCTAGACCTATGGGTGAATATCCTATCCTGGAGGGTTATTTTGCAAATTTTCAGCAACTTAGCATGCGACCGTTTGATCACAGATCCAAGGGCTGCCAGCAGCCCGTATCGTGGTCACGCCTACCACGACCGTCGCGTCACTCGTGCGGTCGCGCCCTTGGAGATTTAACACGGTGCGTTAGGCTATCTGATGTTGGCATGTCATACATAGTCATCACTTAGTCACTCATACTACAACAAGGTTTTGGCTATAAGGTTGGCTATAAGTGTATTTATTTATTTTACTTCTCTCTATCTCTTTCTTCGTACTCCCTCCGTCCCATAATATAAGAATGTTTTTGACACTAGTGTAGTGCCAAAAACGTTCTTATATTGCATTTGCCAAGGAGTGACCTCTTCCAATGAAATGGTGTTGCTAAGTTTACTTCATTTAATTAGCTATAGACTCAAAATTGTCTTTTCACCTAGGTACACGCGCTTAGCACCGTTTCTTCCTTGGGTCACCAAACTAGTCTCTCTCTTCTTGATTAACTTGCCACATCAGACTTTATGCCTATGTGGCAAACTTAAGCACCTGTAGGAGCAAGTAAGTACAATAGTGCGCTTTACATGGCATTTTTGCATATGTGGAGGAAAGAGAGGCAAGGAAAAAGTGGAGAAGTGGGCTCTCATGCAAGAGCCAGCCTCTACTACATGGTGGAGCATTGGGAGAGGCACCTGTATGGAGGTGGTCAGGAATCAGGAGACTCACGCCGGTCGTAGCGCCGCAGTTAAAATGATAATGGCAAGTCAAATCACGGGGCCCCACCTGTCCAGCAGTAACTCGCTGTCAAATCACACAACCCTACGTTTGCAGCAGCCTACTCCCTCATCTTCTCGCGTCTCTGTCGAACCGACTAGGCGGAACTGCCCCGCCTACCGCGCAGGAAAAGCCCGCGCAGTATACTCCCTCCGTCTAGGTGACCAAGGTGGAGAGGAAAACGAGAGAACTTAATGTTTAGTATTTGCTAAGGCTGGTTGTAATGGTACTAGCCTTAGCAATTTTGATGAGGTGTCATAGAATTAAATGAAGAAAGAGAGAGAGTTGAGTACTATGTGTCATACATGGCAATAAATAAAGTACTACATGATACTAATATATGATACATGGCGCAGGAGTACTAAGTATTATTAATACAGTTTTGCTAGAACTCATCTAGATAAGATATAATTTGGTCTCATTCATCTTTTATAGCCATTGGATGTGATGCTATATAAGATGCGTGTGTGCTGACGTGGGTTGTATTTGTTCTTGTGCAACAAACTGACCACTGCATGTCATGTTTGATAGTCTCAAGTCATTAAAAGCATACAAGCCCCACATCTCTTCTTGGTTGATTCCTCTATTTATGTCAAAAAATAAGAAACAACGTGAGAGTTAATGCACCACGCCTATGTGTTTACTATTTGGTTTTCGTAAGATGACTTAATACTCACCTAGACGGAGGGAGTATTTGATTTGACAGCGGGCAGCGCAGTTCCCGATACGGCTTTAATGCAGACGAGGGAGGGAGTAGCGGTTCCCGATATGTTGAACGGCCAATGCATCCTCCTTCAATTAATGCATGAGGGAAGTAATGGGAGGAGGTCCGAGAAAAGAGGCCGCACGATGTGAATGCAACGCAGTTTGCCCTCATTGCCCTCATATAAAGGCGCCCCTCCATTCCAATGCATCTACCACATCGTACACACCTAAGCATTTGCCTAAGCACCTACACTAAGCGCAAAAGAGCTCACTCCAGACCCATGGCGGCGATGCACATGAGCGGCCAGTGGCTGCGCCAGATGGTCCACGACGCCGGCCTGCAGCATGGCGCCGAGGATCGTCTCCAGACGGTGTTGGAGACCGGCTGGTGGATGGCCGCCGTCGACGCCAACTACGACTCTCAGTTGGACCAGATGATCGTTGCCACCAGCAACAAGTTCACCGTCCTCAAGAAGCTCGCGGACGACATCGCCGTACTCCTCCAGCCCGCACGCCCGGACTCCTCATTGCCTGCCACCCTAATCGGCCTCCATGGCCGGAACCTCTTTCAAGCACTGGTGGCCCTGCGACTGCCCGCCGACGCCATGAAGAATGTCCACCTGGAGGTCGCGCTCGCCGCGAGGCGCCTCGCCCTGCAAGAATTCTTCGACCTACACATCCACGTGTACTAGAAAATCATGTACATAGGTATCTACAAGGCCAGTGAGGACGCTACGACGTTGGCCTTCCTCAACCGGCTGGAAGCCTTGGATGCCTTTGTTGAGAAGCACCTCGACCTCGCCACAAAAGCCGCCGCTCCTTAGCCGCTGGTCGGTGTCCCGGCGCACTAAGTTTAGGAGGAGGAGGTCGTACGTTCGTGGATCCATCTTTCTTCTTGCCTTCTATAACCACCACTGCGATCGCATCATCGTGGCCTTAATTCTTATTGTGTTGTTGCATTCTCGTTCCAGTCAATACCGACATGTGCGACCCCTTTGCTTAATTATATGCATCACTGTAACTAGTACTCCATCCGTCAATTTATAAGTTGTGCTTACCTTTTCCATCAACTTCGTGCAACGCGCGGGAATCTTGCTAGAAACACTAGAATATGTCTATATAATCCGTATGTGATAGTCCATTTGAAATCTCAAAAAAAGACAAATATTTAGGTACGGAGGGAGTAATATATTAGGAGTATATCAAAACAATAGTGATTTCTTTCAAATTTGTGAACAAATACTACTATTATACTACTTTGGATCCGTCGCAACGCACGGGCACATTGCTGGTAAAAGGAAAAGGCATGCCGCGTTCGTGTCGCACCCCCACACGCCCGGGAATCGGGAGTACAAAACGGCCCATCCGGCACGACACATAGCTTAGGGAAGGCGTGTTGCCTAGCATTTTCACTTTCATGTGGGACCGCCGTTGAGCAAACCGACACCCCGCCCACCGCCGGGTTGGAAAACAAAAACAAGGGGAAGATCTAGCTGTAGCACAAAAGCCAAGAAATTTGGTGTCAGACGGGGCTCGTTGATAGAGTAGGAGCATTCCGTACTAGTACTACTCCTACTAGCACCAAGTTTGTACTCCTAATACTATATTACTAGTACTACCACTATACAACTAGTAGGTACGTGCACGGCACAACATCGTAGGAACAAAAAACGGGAAGATCTTGTTTTGGGTGATTTATCTTTTTTTCAATCAACGTAGTATGAATAATATGATGTGGGGGGCACCCATGAAGCTTATGTGGCTTGGTTGCATGGCTACGGAAGGTTAGAGAAAAATAAATAGATAATGTGTTTAGAGTGCACTCCACTAAATAGATATACTTTGGATCCATTGCAATGGACCGACACATCTATATCTATACCCCCTATATAGTGTGTGATAAACTTTGAAAGTTGGTCGTTGGATGAAGCCAATCCGGCGGTACAAAGATGGCAAATCCGAGCACTACTGGCCGTTGGATATCATCCACCAGATTCTGCCACATGTATAATCTAGAAGACTCCATGGTTGAACTTAATTCATGACTAACTTTGCCACAACTAAGCTTAGGCAAAGTTATTAGTTCTTCAAAATGAGAGCCACAAGTCGGCAAGCCTATGGGAATCTTGCCACATTTTTTGTGTGTATGTCATGTGGGGCCTTAGTGTAGCTTGCCTAAGGTGTGGCTTGAACCAAACACTCACCTAAGTTAATCAAACTTGCCTAACCTTACATTCCACCAGATTTTGCCACATGTTAGAATCCAGAAAGCTCCACATGTAGAAGCATAATGCAAAAACCACCAGAATCTCATGCGTGCAATGCACGTGTACCTTACTAGTACTAGTTGGTAGTAGTAAGAAACAAATTCCAGTTTTGGCACGAGCTCGTACTGCGGGAGCAGCACAAGGCCTGCCGCAGGAGTTACATTTCCCTCTCGGGGCCCACGGGACCGAACTACAGTGGCTTAGTGCCCGGCCTATGAGTCAATGACATGCGGACCTTAAATGCGGCTGGCCCACATGTCATTCTCATGGTGGTGGCGTGGTTCGCGACTCACTCATTCGAGATGAACCGGCCGGTGGTGGCGTGGCCGTGGCGAGGGTGCCACAGCTGGGCGTCGGGGCGTTACGAGGCGTAGATGGCCACACCGGCGGGTACTACCTATAGTACATAAGTACTCCAGCTGAGGATTGATGCCCGGGACGAAATGTGTCACAACCGCTGGATGAAAATTCGATGGTGTGGGAGTACGGATCGGAGCACAGCAGCGAAGCAGGCAAACCGCGTCCAATCGGGTGTGTCTGTGGTAGAAAGTTGATGGTCTCCGCAGTTCAGCTGGCCCGCATGTCATGCACACAAAGGCAGAGGAGCGGTGGAGCCGAGAGGGATGAGGGGCACGTCGGGGGGATGAGGATCCCCGGACGCGAACAATCCTACCATTCTGTCACTGACATGTGGGACCCATAAGCGTGGGTCCCACCTGTCAGCGAAGGAAAGGCAGGGCAAGGCAGTGATAGCCACGTCATAGGATCCATGTCCACGTCGGGGGACATCGTGTCGTGGGTTGGAGCGGCGTCGTGGGAATCGCGTGTGGGTGTGGCAGTGGTAGAAACAAGAAACGTGATGGTCGCCGTGGTTCAACTTCCATGGACAAGCTGTCATGTCTGCTGACACATGTATATCAAAACTAGAGTGTTTATATTTCAAGCACGTGAACAAGTATTATTCTACTACTTTGGATCCATTGCAACGCACGGGCCAGCGCATTGGTAGTAGTAGTGTCCATCTCTATCTCTAGAGGCCTTCCCTCGTTCATCCTTTTCTCTCACAAGATAAACTACTCATACAAATGCATCTTGATGTTGCAAGTTGACGCCCCTTGAGATGCCGACGTTGAGGGGCACTCGGATTTCCTTCGATGAGCAGGTAAGATGAGTTTGATCACGTAGTAAATGCATTCTAAAGACTACTTCCGTGTCCATTTCCTAATTCTCCCCCTGCCCACTGTTTCACAGGTTAGGCTCGGTGCGAGTGGAGATTGGCTTGCATATGTACGGGAGGGTACCAACATCAATTTGCACAACATTTACAACGGTGACACCGTTCCCGTAGAACCTTTGTCCAACATTGGGATCAGCCATGCAACGGGCCACCGCATGAATTGGTACGATGGAACCACGGTGAGATTGAATAAGATAGCACGAACCTTGCACATGGCGGTCAAAGGCGGACCATGCTGTCTGCGGCCGATTTGTTGCCGTACGAGTAGGAAGACGATGTGCTCCTTTCTAACCGCATCTTCGCGGTGACAAACCAGGGGACTTATTTTGTATGGGACACATCCTACGATATACTCCCTCTCTCCCAGTTTATTTGTTTTGAATCTTTTCGTTTTATAAGTTTCAAATTCAAATTTAGAGCTCCCCATCACATGTTGAGATTACAATGTCCATTAAATCGTTGCGTGCATGTATAGTAAAGAAACAAATCTCGAGTTTGGCACGAGTTTGTGTTGCGGGAGCACCACAAGCCCTGGCGCAGGAGTTACATTTCCCTCTCAGGGCCGTCAGGACTGAGCTTCAGTGCCTTACTACACCTACCTTTGAGTCAATAACATGTGGACCCGATAGGTGACTGGTCCACATGTAATGCTGCCGTAGGCAGAGGGGCAGTGGGGCCAAGAGGGGTGAGCCGCAGGTCGGGGGACGTGTGGTTTCATGGGTTCGAGCGGCGTCGTGGGAATCGCGGGTGGCTGTGGTAGAAACTTGATGCTCGCCTCATTTTAGGTGGCCCACATGTCATGCACACAAAGGCCGAGGGGCGGTGCGGCCGAGAGGGGTGAGGCGCACGTCGGGGGGCGTGGTGCCGTGGGTTGGAGAGGCGTCGTGGGAATCGCGAGATGAAACGTGATGGTCGCCGTAGTTGAACTTCCATGGACAAGCTGTCATGTCTACGGACACATGCACTGCATACCGATCACTGGAAGGAGTAGCAAAGAAAGCTATATATGCGGATAAATAGTTCCTTATAGTCAAGCGGACCCACGCTACTACTCTGTTCCAAAGACATGCACACCATCGAAATAGTCCATCTATATCAATATACACCGAGAGGGATTTTTTTTTACAAGAGATGAAATAGTTCATCCATCCATAATGCCCTCCTGCTGGTGCAGCCTTTTCTTCTTCTTCTTCTTCTTCTTCTTCTTCTTCTTCTTCTTCTTCTTCTTCTTCTTCTTCTTCTTCTTCTTCTTCTTCTTCTTGTTCTCATTCTCTGTGGGAGACGGCTTCGCAACAAGCTCTTTGGACCTTGCAGCTATCTCGAAACTCACACGGGCATCGAGGGCAGCATATTTTATCCGCTCGTACATCAAGGGATAATTCTCCCATCCAGACGACCTTAATGCCACCGTCTCGTCACCCTTCTGAAGATTTGTACCGAGCACAGAATTTGCTACGTCGAATAGGGATGGTGTCTGTTTATCACAATCTTCTACAGGAATTTTGATTCTGGTTTGTAGGTCAGCGATGCTTTTCAAATCAAGGTTGTACGGCTCCAGCTTCTGTTTGTCCCCTTCGATGGCTGCCCCACAGAAGTATACGTCCTCCTGAGACAAGAAATCGTGAAGCTCACCTGGTATGGAGGGCAAGTGTATGATGTGGTACACCAAAACATCATCTTCGAGGCACAGCTGAAGGACGGCGGCGCGCTGGATCTTCCCAGGGGCACGCTCCGTGTACTCTGCGTCAAGACCGATGACCCTCGTCTCTACCTTTTCGAGGGAGTTGGATACATTGTTGATCCACTGCCGAACAACCCTTGGGTGGACGGTGATGGTGGCAACTATGCGCATCGAGCCTTCGACGAGGACATGTTGGACGCTAAAAACCTGCATCTCGATCTCTTTCGCCATTTGGAACCGCTGGAACTGTGGGCTATGGTTTGGAGAATTAGGATTAGATGGCTAGTCTAACTGAAGTAGTAGATGATTATTTAAAGAGGTTAAAAAAATGTGAACGCAGTGGGGTTTGGATGCAAATGAAGACGAAGGGGAGGTGAAGAAGCCGAGGAGAATCGGTTCCCGATGGAGAAGTAAATGGGAGAAGTGGCGTGCAGGCAGTTGATTAGACAGCTAGGTAGACTAAACGAAAAGGCTATGCGGGTAGACTGATGAGTCATACCTGTTCGTGTACGTGCCCATCCTTCCTGATAGGTGGGACCTATGCAAACAGATAAAAAATTGTGTCATAGTTTTTTTTCGAGCGCGTGAGTGGGAGACACAACATTCTCTGGTTAAGGAATACTCCCTCCGTCTAGGTGAGTATAAGTCACCTTATGAAAATCAGGTTTTCCCAAAACCTTTAGGCATGGAGCATTAACTTCCTGCTCGATCCCCTCCCAGCCTCGTTAGCCAGCATTCTCTTCCTCTGTTGCCGCGTTCTACCTTTCCATTTTTCCTCTTCTCAAGTGTGGAACGATCTGCATGCCGTCCTTGATGCACCAGAACGACCACTGCATGCATCGCGGCAGGGCGTTGATTGGGCATGCACGAGAATTTGGTTCTGATCGCAATATGGATGATACCTGAACGATGAAGTGAACAGGCATGCTAGCACGGGAGACCTATTTCCGCTATACAATACTGGAGTACTCATGTTCCTACTAGTAGTAGTGGTAGTAGTACAACTGTGGTAGTCCCTCCGTCTAGGTGAGTAAGTCATCTTACGAAAACCAAATAATCCCAAAACACTTAGGCGCAGTGCATTAATTTCTATCTCATTTCTTGTTTCTTGACATATCAACCAATAAGAGATGAGGGGTGTGCAAGCTTTTAATGACTTGAGACTACCAAACACAACATGCAGTGGTTAGTTCATTGCATGCAATGCTATTAATTAACAAATAAACATTAAGGTCTCTCGTTTTCCCCTCCTCCTTGGTCACGGCGCACAACCTAAGATGACTTACTCACCTAGACGGAGGGAGTACACTTGATGGTCAAAATACTATTCATCCGGTCCTCACAGTGAAGTGACAACACCCTGCGCCTGACACTAGTCCAAGCGGCGTGTTCGGGTTACCAAAGTCAGCCTCACCCTGTGCACTGTGCAGTCTGTCACCGCCGCTGTACAGCAGATTGGCGCCTCGCCTCGTCTCCCTCTCTGCTCCCATAGCACCACTCCATCTCCATCTCCTTCTCCGTCTTCGTCTTCGTCTCCATCTCACTGTGCCCCCGTGTACCGTCGCCTCACTCGCCTCCCCCAGTACCACTATTCCCTCGCTAGCCGCTCCAGCACCGACATCCTTCTCCCCCGTAAATCAAGCCCCCTTCCAAACTCCACCATGGCCGAACGTGAACCGCGCAACATCCATATGAGCCGCGATTGGAGCAATCTCCCCAGTGACATCCTCAACCTCTGTTGTTCGTGTATGGATATGTTGAGCGCCCTGTGGCTGGCTGCATGCTCGAGGGACATGCACACGGCCATCGTCGAAGCGAGGCCTAAGCTTTTCAAGACACCCTGCTTGCTGCTATCTGGTCTTGCGAGATTGGCTCACCATGATACGGAGGCGTGCATGATGCCCCTCGACTTCAATCCGATCTCCATTAGCCGAAACTTCTTTGCAGGTATGTAGTGGGTCGCCGTACATCATTTCCCTCGACATCGATCCGATCACCATCGCCCGAAACTTCTTGGCAGGTATGTACTGGGTCGGCATGAACTCCCACTGGATGGCTGCCTTCAGAGAAGACCGTAAAAAGTTGGTGCTCGTGAACTTCCAGACCTCCCATGAGATTATCCTTCCTCCGTTGGATTATATAGAGTATTACCATCGCGGTCCAAATCATCTAGATTACTACATCAGTTGGACGGACCTTGTTTTGCAGAAGATTGTAATCTGCCAAGTGCCCACACGACATGCGAATTACGCAGACTTCAAGCTAATTGCCTTGTTCGACCGCGGACTCGCCTATCTTTACACCGGTGCCTTCTTTAGCTGGAGACAACTCGGCTCGCAGTGGATCATCATCAAAGCTGATACACACTTCTGAGATGCTATTGAACACAATGGCATCATCTACGCGATCGACAAAGCAGATGGCACCACGTATTGCTGGGACGGCGCGTGTAAGTTGTTTCCGTCTCATGTTAATGATGATGCCATGACACTGTTTGAATTTTTTGTGATGATTGGCATATCCCTGTTTGAGCAGAATTTGAGTAGAACTATGACAATGTATTAGAGACGCCGTAAATCAGCTATATTTGGAATGAGTTAATTCATGCGATTGTGACCATGTCATTACAGCCAATTTGTACCCTGAATAATCACCCGTTTAGGAATATATGGATATTATCCTTATTTTACAGTAATCTATATACTACTACTAAATATGAGTGTGTATCAATGGCCATGTTAGTTTCCTCATTTTCATGATGTAGAAACATGCACCACACTGTTGGTTTCATCTAACCATACATTAGGGAAGTAAATGTGCATATGGAGAACTCTATGTTTGGAAGTAGTGAAATCCTGCAATGCTTACCATGTGTACATACCTATATTCGCCCTTCAGCAATCAATGGCTAGAATAATATCCTCACAAAAAATTTGCCCACAGAACACGAGTATATAACAATGCATGGTCTGTTAGTTACCTTGAAGAATTTGTTTGTGAGGACAGAACATGATTACTCCCTCCGTTCCCAAATATTTGTCTTTCTAGAGATTTTAACAAGTGACTACATACGGAGCAAAATGAGTGAATCTACACTCTAAAATATGTCTACATACATCTGTATGTTGTGTCTATTTGAAATGCCTAGAAAGACAAATATTTGGGAACGGAGGGAGTACATAACATGCATGACATGGTAGTTTCCTGTGAAGAATTGATTGCGAGATAACATGAGTATAACCATGCATGGCACTTCTATATTTTCGAACCCAGTATACATTTCCCTGTATTTTCCTCCCAGTTCCAACAGGGACATATCAATGCTGTTTCTTGCATTATCCTACTCATACTCTGAACAATGCTGATCTTACATTAACAATGCCTGTCCTTTTTGATATGATGCAGTGTCCCTACAGTTACTGCCCTTTGTAATCACACCACCTTTGCCAAAAACAGGGCAGCACAACTGGTTCCTCGCTCGATCAGACGACGGCAAAAGACTGATGATCATTCGGACACATGAGCCGGAAAAGTTATATTGCAAAAACCCCACTGTATACAAGCACCGTGTAATACGTGAGTATCCGGACAGTGGTTGTTACGTCTATGAGCAGGATACCAGCTTGTTGGGGCCTTTAGGATTTTTTAGTTGGAGGCGGGTAAACAGCCTTGGTTCACACTCTTTGTTTCTCGGACTCAATTATCCGATTAACCAGGAGATCACCGTTGGCAAGGACCTTGATGGCAGAGAGGCTCTGCTTGCCATGGAAAACTGTGTCTACACGGCGAGCCCTAGGAGTTCGGGAGCAAACTCCCCTGATTGTCAACGATACAGCCTGCAGCCAAAAGAAGGTGAGAATGACAAAGGCATCCGGATTAACTTTGATCCTTGGATGTCTCAATTACGACAGGCAGTGATGTGGTTCAAGCCTTCAGGTTGATAGGTAATTGGGCTGTTGCATCAAAAGGGTGGAGTACTGGTGTCTCTGGATCACTAGTCGCTGAAGCGGGGCTGCAAATTATGATGGTGTTGGATCATCTCTTCGAATGACTTTGTTGTCTTTGCTGCTGGTTCTGGATGGGTAGTTCTTTCTTTTGTTATGCATATTCCTTGTCATTTGGTCATCCTCGTCTATGTCACTCTTACTATGTAATAGTTGCTTCTGTTTAGAATGTCATTCTGGTCTGGATCACGAGAGTCTGAGCGCTGCAGATGGGTGCGTTTTGGTGGTGTAGCAAGACTTCTTATGAACTATCATGTCTTGCTGTTTATGTCAGTAGTAGTCACTAGTCAGTGTTTGAATGTTGTATATATCGTTGTTTCAAACTGTTTATTGTCTCGAACTACTGGTGGGCTAAATGAGGGCATCACCATTCTCCAGTGTTCAGAGTATATCTCCTTTTTTCAAGTTATATAATTTGAGCTCAGTGTCTTTTCGATGATGTACACTTGTTTGGGCCAGTGAGGTGTCGTTGAATATGGGCCGAGTAGTAACGCAATGCCAAACAGGTCAATTATGACTCTCAGGCCGGGCTCTCAAAAGATCCTGAAAAAAAGGCCGGGCTCTCCAAAAAAGAAAGAATAAGGACTCTTAGGCCGACATGTGGGCGCCACCTGTGTTTTCGTGCGCTTGCACGCCGAGACCATATTGGCGCGTGCTCGAAATTCATGCTACCTTTTCATCCCCAGTCTCCCGCCCCTCCCCCACCTCTGGAATCTCGATTCCTACTCCAGTTCCCCCAAATCCCCCTCCCGTACTCCCTGTACTCAAGCGCACTATCATGTCACCGGTCAACGCGGATCTCCGAGCCGGAGATCCTGATGTCCGTCCTGCCTTCGGTCGCTGCGTGCTGTCGCTCAACAGTGGCATGGCGGTGCTTGACGACCAGTTTGCCGGCAAAGTGTTGATGGTAACCATCAACGGCGACCGGCCTCCCGTCTCGCCGGACGACCTTGTCAAAGCTCTTGGCATTGCGCACGGCATCCAAATAAGTGACTTGCTCGTCGAAGTCTGTCCGCCACCGGCTGATTTCTTCGTCAGGTTCCGGACAACTTTCGACTGCAGTCGTGTGTTCGAATCTTCCCGGCGTTTGTTCTGTGATGGCGCGCTGGTGAGCTTTGATCGGTGGCACCCAGGATGGGGCTCGGTGCCCTCTGAGCTTGAGTTTTTAACAAAGCTTACCTTCCACGACATGCCTCGACGTGCTTGGAACAGCGAGTCCATGAACGAGCTTATCAACGACCTTGGAGGTGAGCTCGTAAGTATGTTTGCTCCTCCAGACAGCTAGGCTCTGACGGTTATGGCATGGACGAAGAAGCCGTCCACCATACCGAAGGTGATTGGTATTGAGATACCGGTGTAGGAACCGGGGTTGTACTATTCGTCGCCACCAAGGCCGCCGCGGACCACGTTAGGGATGTACCTGTATCGAGTGTTCGTGCATGTCGAAGAAGTGGTCAATCCATCAATTGAAGTCCTGCCGCCGCCGCTGGTGCCAGGGTCCGTCGACGACGTCCATTACAGGAGTCAACGTCAGACTTTCCCCGTGTTGCTCGGAACGATGGATGGCATAGGGCCTACTCCATTGCGCGGCGGAGGCCACTACTTCTTTGGGAGAAGAGGCAAGGCTGGCTGCCTGGATGTGCTCTAATTTGAGGTAACAACTGAATCTTGTCAGATACTAGTTAAATCCGAGCTATGGGTGTGAAGCACTGATATGCTAGTACATTTGATTGTGACCTGTTCTAATTTTGTACCTGAACTTTTTTTAGAAAGGGTTGTACGTCAACTTAATGTGCTAGCAGAACTTATTGTGTTGTCTGTTTGTTTTCTTTGCACAACATTCAAGATATTTCCCCGTCATTGATAAAGACGATGAACCGTTATGTACGACTTCGTTGGTTTCAACATAGTCCTTCCCGTAGCGATCCACTGTTGTGCCGCCTACGTGAAATTTTTGTATGCAAGTTCAGTGTGCTATGATGTTCTATATGATTGTGTCAACTATATAAGTTTTTACTGAGCATCAGCAATGCATATGGCTGAAAGATGTATTTACGAGCATCGACCGATGGATCTCTCTCTCTCTCTCTCTCTCTCACGCACACACACGCGCACACGCACAAGTGGGAGCCGTTGAATTATTTATTTGCTCGTGACAGCTTTTAATTAGGTTCCGCTGTAATCTAACTTTTTTCTTAAGTTATTAATTGAGCTCAGTGACTTCAAAAAGTTGTACAGAAGCCTTGTTTGGCCTTTCCGGCGTCGCTGAATGTGGGCTGAGTAACCATGTTAGGTTGTACTGTACTGCACAGGCCTTTTTCTCAACATCAGCAATGCAACTGGGCCAACAGTTGTACACAATATCCGGGTCAACTTGTTGTTCTCCGTCCCGCTGGGCTGCAAACTTTCCTAGGATGTATGCATTAGGCTTAACAAGAAAATGGACTTTAAGAAATAATAAAAGGGATGTAATTATAATAACTGGACAGTTACTATGCACCAAACACGTAATTAGTTTGAAAAATATATTATTTTTGGAATTTGAAAATTTTAATTTCATTACTTGTTGCGCGCGCAATATTTTGTTGGATTTTAACGTAATACAACTTTACTTTGAAATTATATTTAACCTGACTAGAAATTTCGGATAAAAATATTTCGGATCCCATCAAAATGTGGGATTTTTTTTAATTCTGTTTTGAGCGGTTGTTTGAAATTATTAATCGTTGTCCTAGCTAGAAGTTGGGCTGTACTTTTAACAAACTGTAAATGGGTTGTAGTAAATTCCATTAGAATTAAAAAATGGGCTGTACATTCTTACAAATCGCAAATGGGCTATATGTTCTCTGCCAAATCCGAGCTGTGGGCCTACTAAGTTGACGCGTACCAAGGGCTTTGTCAACTTAGTCAATATAAACGATTCTAGCTGCAGTGATCGTACGATGTCCATCCAACGGCCGTAGTGCTTCTTCAACCTCTGGTCTTCTTGCTCCAGCCGCCCAAAGCAGCGCCGGTCGTGTCGCGTGTTCCTGCCTCCCGTGGCCGGCTGTGATGCCGCGGAGGCCTCACCGCCCCGTACTACTCCCACCGCTGGTCAGGCCATCCCTCTACTCACCCACACCCCCTGTTATTTTGCGGCGACGGCAGCCTCACACCGCAGCCGAACCAGTGAACCCTCGTACTCCTCTCCGCGCGGGCTTCCACTGCCGCGTCTTCCCCGGCTCCCCGTCGTCCCCTTCCTAGGCCTCGCCGTCGTCCACCGCCCTGGTGCTCTCGGCGCGGCGTGGTCAACGTGGTCAAGGAACGACTTCCATCGAACGTGGACTGTACGTGGAGAGGCTGACAGCTAGGTCCACGGCCACAGCAAGGAAGTGCCTCCTTATTACGTGGAAAATAATGACTCCTCCACCTAACAGCTGGGACCCACCGGACGGGCCACTGTATTTCGCGAAAAAAACATTTCCCCCTGTATGCTGGGACCCACCAGCTACATCTTCGCACGCAAGGAAGTGCGTCCGGGCAAAAAAAATTATTCGCCCCCTTGACTGATGGGACCCACCAGCTACATCTTCGCAGGCAAGGAAGTGCCTGACAGTCGGGACCCACCTGGTCGAAGCGTACGTAGCGTTGTCATTCTGGTCGCGAACGTGTACGTACATATATACTGGTGGATGTAGAGGCGCGCACGTGTCGTAGTAGAGGCGCGTACGTGTCGTAGTATAGGCGCGCACGTAGCATGTACACGTACGTACAGCGGCCAGGGTGCAAGAAAGAAAATACAGCCACGTATGTGTACATACGGGCGGGGTCTCGAACGCCTACTCGCGCATACGTACGGCCAGGGCTCGTGTACATGGCTGGGTCGGAACGGAGAAACAGCGTCGTCGTCGTGTTCATGGGGACGCAACGGAATGCGTCGTGTTCATGGGTAGGCAACGGAATGCGTCGTGTTCACCGGGAGGCAACGGAACGCGTGGGAGCCAACCGGCTGGGTCGGAACGGAATGCGTGGTCGTGTTCATCGAGAGGGCTTGGACGGAACAGGCGATGGAAACGAGCCCTGGCGTACCGCACAACGGAGGAAACGGACCTCCTACATTCGGAATGGGGTCCTGTTGATCGGGAGGGGTCTGGTGTACCGCAAAACGGAGGAAACGGACCTCCTACGGTCGAAACGGGGGTCCTGTTGATCGGGAGGGGTGTGGCGTACCGCAAAACGGACCTCCTACGGTTGAAACGGGGGTCCTGTTGATCGGGAGGGGTGTGGCGTATCGCAAAATGGACGAAACGGACCTCCTACGGTCGAAACGGGGGTCCTATTCATCGGGAGGGGTGTGGCATACCGCAAAACGGGACTCCACGGGATACTGTTCATCTCCACCGTCGACCTCCTCCAGCCTCCACGGGCTACGGTCGACCTCCTCCAGCCTCTATGGGCTCCTGTTCATCCAGCCTCCACCGCGCGCTACTCCACCGGCTACTGTTCAACCACCCCTCCACCGTCTACTGTTCATCCAGCCCTCCACACCACGGGGTCCTGTTCAACCACCCCTCCACGGGCACCCCTCCACCGTCTACTGTTCATCCAGCCCTCCACCACACCACGGGGTCCTGTTCATCCAGAGGCAACGCCACCGCTCACTGTTCATCCAAACCCCCC
>NC_057805.1:375170089-375194239 GCF_018294505.1 Triticum aestivum
ACTCCACCGGCTACTGTTCAACCACCCCTCCACCGTCTACTGTTCATCCAGCCCTCCACACCACGGGGTCCTGTTCAACCACCCCTCCACGGGCACCCCTCCACCGTCTACTGTTCATCCAGCCCTCCACCACACCACGGGGTCCTGTTCATCCAGAGGCAACGCCACCGCTCACTGTTCATCCACCCCCCCCCCCGCGCAACGCTCACTGTTCATCCAATCGATCGGCTTCAGTTAGCAGTAGCAGCGAAGGAATCGCTCGATCGGGTTCAGTTAACAGCCATCGATCGATCGCTCAGGTTCAGTAACGCATTGCCTGCAGTGCAATCGCTCGGGTTCAGTTAGAGCCCAACGCCTCGCTCGGGTTCAGTTAGAGCCAACGCCTCGCACACACGCGCGTACGTGTACGAGAGAAACGCGCATCGCTCGGCCCCCGACCTCCCACCGTAACCGGGAACTCCCCGAAATTTTCCTCCCCCTCGCTTCTACCATGGTTTTTTCCGTCATGGACGGCCCAAAGAATGTCATGCAGCTGCGTCTCCGGCCCGCCCAGGACGAAAAGCCCATTTTCTATCATGATTTTTTGTCATAGAAGTAGGAGCCCACCACATCTATGATGATACCGGGTTTTGTCACAATTATCGTCATAGAAGTGTCATATGTATGACAGAAAAAAAATTCGTTCGACCCAAGATGTCACGGATGTGTCTTTTTTTGTAGTGAGCGCGAGCGAGAGCCGGAGCAGCTGCAGCTAGTGCCGGTGTGGAAGTCGCCGCCGAGGAAGCAACGACATGGGGGAGAGACGCCGTGGATGAAGTGGCCGGCGACGGCGCCGTCGATGGAGACCCGCCATGGCTGCTCGGTATCGAGCACCGGCAGCCCCGTGAGATCGAATACAAGATAAAATGCAGCGGGGGGTGCAAAACCTCCTTGGTGGCACCGAGTGGGCCTCGGTTTCATCGGAGGAATTGGTGAGGGTGCTGCGGTTCCGGTGGGGCAGGTTAAGACGGCACTGTGGGGATGGAGGTGGCGCGATAGACAAGGCGAACGTCGGGGCAGCTCCTTGGAAGTGGAGGACGGGGTGGCTGATCTGGCGGGACGACGAGATCGACGATGGATCCTCATCCGGTGCGGTGGATGAGGGACGGCGAGCTGTTGCGGTGGAAGACGTCGTCGGGGAAGAGTCTCCGGCTGGGCGGCGGTCGGGAGACCGACGGAGGAGCGTGGGGTTTCGCGGGTTTTGGCGGCCTCGGTGTACGAATGGGGGGGACGAAGGGGAAGGTAGGGGGAGCCATGGCTTAGGGACGCGCTTGTCCGAAGTGTAGGGTAAGTTACCAGCATACCCCCACCGGTTTTGACACCGCGACGTCGAGCCGACATTTCCGGCTGAGGGGTAGAAGGGGGATTTCACGTGTCTGGGCTGCAGGACCGATTTCGGATGAGGAGGGAGTTTTCGCGCGCGTCGAAATTTTGGGATAACAAGGCGCAGAGCGGGTTGAAGAGGCGGGAGTTTCAAAGCAGATGAGACAAAAGATACTCGAGCTTGAAAATTTCGGGATAACAAGGCGTGGATTCCTTGTTCGGCAGAACAAACTTAACGTGTACAAAAAAACAATTCATACAAACACAAGAGAGTCATGTCCCCTTTTACTATATTGCTATAGATGTCATTGAAAAAACTACAAGAAAAATGTAAAAAAAATCGGGAGAACAAGATTACCCTGTACAGTACCAAATCGATTCGCACTTCCCTCAGCAACAACAAAAAAAATCAATTCCCACCAAAAGAAAGAGTCATGTCCCTTTTTATATGATTACAAATGCCAGGATCTCGAATTTCAATTTTTGAATCCACGTTATGTTGAATTCGAATATATCGTTAGGTGACCTTGCGGTTCATAATGGATGTAGTCCTACATTTTCATCTTCCATCATATATGAACATTTTACTCCACCCTATGAACATATATATTGTCGTCTACCATATGGACTAAATTTGAATCAATTTTCCTTATTTGAATACGATTGTTGTCAAGTTATACAATCATTTAAATATTATCTGGATAACAAAAAACTGCATATAGCAGTAATCATATTTCACTATGAACTACATGTACCATACGATCTCCAATTCAAATATTTGTATCCATTTTATGTTGAATTCAAATAAGAGTACATTGGTCTAGGTAGCGAGATGTTCGCGATAATCTAAACCCTGTTTTCATATGTATATTTTTTGGCTGAATTAGGACAAGTTTTGGTATAAGCTTCTTGCAAAACCGGAGATTCTCTCAACAAGCCTCGTGGTTCCGAGAGGGAACGTGTCACCTTTGTGTGCGAAATGATATACACTGCCTCCCCCGTGATTTTCTTTACAGAGGCAACATAGAACTATATGAGTGCCCTGTTAAATTTTGGAATTATTCCGGGTTCGTTTGGCCTTTTTTATACATTAATTGAGTTTTTGGACATTTAATGTGCATAATCCAAATTTGAACTGCAAGCACATGCTCCGATGCACCAAAGTTGGTTGAAAAATCACATGTGTGTCCTTGGGTGAAGTTCTAGGTCCCATGCAAGAAATGGGAATCAAATTCAAACATCTTGGCATCGTGACTCGGCTGAGAACATCGAGAAACTTGGTTTTAAAATTCATGTAAATCCAAAACTCGCCTGGAAATCATGAAACTTGGCATGGTGTCATGTCATGGCACTAACATGTTGTGCTAAAAAATTGTACGATTTGGAACAAGTTTTGGTATAAGTTTCTTGCAAATCGGAGCTTCTCTCAAGAAGGCTCGTGGTTCTGAGAGGGAACGTGTCACCTTTGAGTGTGGAACGATATATGCTGCCCCCCCTTGAGTTTCTTTATAGAGGCAACATAGAACTACATGAGTGCCCTGTTAAATTTTGGAATATTCCAGGTTCATTTGGCCTTTTTTATACATTAATTGAGTTTCTGGTCATTTAATGTGCATAATTCAAATTTGAACTACAAGCACTTGCTCCCGTGCACCAAAGTTGGTTGAAAAATCACATGTGTGTCCTCGGGTGAATTTCTAGGTCCCATGCAAGAAATGGGAATGAAATTCAAACATCGTGGCATCGTGGCTTGGCCGAGAACATTGAGAAAATTGGTTTTAAAATTCTTGTAAATCCAAAACAAGCCTGAAAATCATGAAACTCGGCATGGTGTCATGTCATGGTACTACCATGCTGTGGTAAAAAAAATTGGCCGAATAGGAACAAGTTCTGGTATAAGCTTCTTGCAAACCGAAGCTTGTCTCAAGAAGGCTCGTGGTTCTGAGAGGGAACGTGTCACCTTTGTGTGCATAATTCAAATTTCAAATACAAGCACATGCTCCAGCGCACCAAAGTTGGTCGAAAAATCACATGTCTGTCCTCGGGTAAATTTCTAGGTCCCATGCATGCAAGAAATGGGAATGAAATTCAAACATCTGGGCATCGTGGCTCAGCTGAAACATTGAGAAACTTTGTTTTTTAATTCCTGTAAATCCAAAACACGCATGAAAATCATGAAACTTGGCTTGGTGTCATGACATGGCACCAGCATGTTGTGGTAATTTTGCTGTCCGATTTGCAAAGGAGCACACATTAACAATCAACAAAGTCATTTTGGAACAAGTGCTGTCACGCTACAATCGGAAACACAAGTATTATTGAAACCGTGGGCGTTCTATTTACCATTTACATGCAGCCACGCATCCCCTTTTTTATTAGCTAGGAGGCGTCGTGCAGGGTAGATATTTGAGTACAGGAGGCGTGCGATCAGACCCCTGCGTGTGCTTATCGGGAGGAGAGCCCTTTGACCTCCATCTGCCATCCACCTCTCTCCCAAGGTCTCCATTAATGGCGCCCGAGCCTCTGTTTAATGGCGTGGCTATGTCTCCCTCGACTGAGATTTAAGAGAGAAAAAAGAAAATCTGAAAAGAAATTTTTGCACGGATCTTGATGTAAGACCCGACGGACCTATATAGCATCTACTGCGACTTATAGCAAGACTGATGAATATATAAGGACGACGACAGTGGATAATAATTGTCTTACATAATTAGGAAGATAATTAAAAAAGCCACATGCGGCTACGCCCAAAGGGCAAAAGAAGAAGGAAGACAACAATCTGGCTCGCTGATCTCTACTTTCTTGATGCGTTGCTGCAGACCGCGGGATCTAGTCTCCGCGGCGAGCGGCGATGAGCTCTGTCGTGTCCTAAAGATGCTGCTTGAGAGCATCCACGAATTCCTCCACTAGCCTTTGGCGCTCGATGCGGAGCATGTCATTCTCGTCCATAAGTTTCTTGATGATGACACCGGTCCTCTTCAACAACGCACTGGTCTCCTCCTATTGCTCTGCACTTCGGACGATCTTCGCCCTCAGCAGGTCGCGCTCGCCCCGGAGCGTCTCATTGCCCTCCCTTAGTTGCCGGATGACCCCGGTAGCCTGTTCAAACGAGGCTTTCATGTCGTCCTGCAACCTCGCCCAGCCGGAGATCTGATCCATCTGGCTATGGACGATCGCATGCATGTGCCTATAAGAGTCGTCGCCTGCCCGCGAGACATTTTCCCAGGCCTCCGTGGCGCGGCGGGACATCTCTGCTGCATTCGTGGTGCGGCAGGACATCTCTGCTGCTTCCGCGGCACGGCCGGAGCAGTTCGCTGCATCGACGGCACGACGAGACCTCTATGCTGCTTCGGCGGCACGACAGGACCTCTGTGCTGCTACTTCCGTGCGGCGGGACATGTCGGCTGCTTTCGAGGCGAGGCGGGACATCTCTCGTGCTTCCGGTTCGATGCTCGCCTCTCCCTGGTGGTAATCTCTTGACCCAGAACTCACGCTCGCCATGGCAGACGCAAGGGAAGGATGCTGAATGACTTGTTTGTTTTTGTGGATGAGGAGTTGAGGAGGAATGTGCGGTCATCTTGGCATAGTAGTGTTTATAACCGGGTACTAATACGCTCCTAAGTGGGAAACCAAATAATTCCAAAACACTTAGGCGCGGTGCATTAACTTCTACCTCGTTTCTTGTTTCTTGACATATCAACCAATAAGAGATGTGGGTGTGCATGATTTTAATGACTTGAGACTACCAAACACGACATGTAGTGGTTAGTTCATTGCATGCAATGATATTAATTAGCAAATAAACATTAAGTTCTCTCGTTTTCCCCTCCTCCTTGGTCACGGTGATGACGGAGGGAGTAGGTTGTGATCGGTGTGAACAGGTTTGCAATTAAATATAGCGTGGTAGTAGTAGTAATTTGGAATGTGACGAGACACACTCAAAATTTATTAACGGTTTAGTTTCAAAGTGCGTCACTATTCCCGGATGGCGTAACGTGGGCAAGTGTTCTCGGCCGTGGTGTAGCATATGCCATGGTACTAGTTCTTTTTCTACTGGTGTGTACGTGCAATAACTGACACCGTCGGATACATATCTTACGCTTATTGGGGCATTCGACAGGAATAGCCTCGTGGCGAGCTATAGACTAGTCTTTTTTAGACGCATTACACCTATCTCTCGCGACTTCTCGCACACACCATCTCTAGCTCCCTAGGTCGATGCCACCCACATACACTTGTACTCTGAGTTTAGTACGTTATACAGGAAGAGAAGAGGTGCACGCACGCACTCGTCCTCTCTCACACATGCATCTGTAGCTACGAATTTTAGTGTTCTCAACCATCCGATTGGCTCTATCATAGGTTTCACGTTCCTCCTTGGCCTTGAGATAGTACTAGATGTCTTCGTTTATTACTTTGTAGACTCATTTTGCATTGGAAATCGCTATGTGATGGTAACATATTATGTTACTCTATTTGCCTCTCTCCTCATTAATTACTTGCCACCTCATCATTTTTGCTTATGTGGCATCTATGTTACTACCTATGTTACTCCCACTATGACCAGCCTTATGCGCAGAGAAATTAGGATCGCAGGGAGTACTACTAGTAGTAGTACTACTACTTTGATGTGTCGCATCAACTCGCACAAGTATGCAACACTTCCTGAATAAACAAGCATATAAGCTATTATACTTCTTACCCAAAGGATCTTTATACTATCCAACAGACACAAAATATCCGTTCGACTATTGGAAATTACTTTAGCTGCTGATCTACGTCGAAGTAATTGCTGCATCGCCACCAAAGCCCACCATCTCTTAAGCTAAAGTAGACCAAGCTAACCCCTATATTAGCATATTACTAAGATAAACAGAAGGCACTGTAGAATCATTTAGGACGTGAGCTTGTCAATCTAAATGTGGAGGGACACCAGCTTAGCCCCGGCCAGCAGCTTGGGCAGAACTGTGAAGAAGGTCAGCTCGTGCACGGCGACGTCGCCGGGATCCTTGCTGCTTGTCACCTCCATTTCCACCTTGACTGCGTCGGTCCTGCCTTTGGGCTCCCCCGGCGGGCCGTTCGCCCACAGCTTGGCCACGTAGTGCGGCAGTGGGGACGACCCCGCTCTGATACAGACGACCGACACGGTGATAGGCGCGCCGATGTCGAGCACGCCGCCGACCAAGAAAAACACGCGACCGTCCTCCTCCGCGAATAGCAAGAGCCGTGGCTCCGACAGTGGCACTTGCAGCTGGAGCACCTTGCCGTACTGGATCCTGTGCACGGGCATGGGATGCACGATGCTGATGTGGTGGGAGAGTGCCAGCGGCGGGCCTTCGTAGCCACAGACAGGCATGGGGCATTTGCAGGGCGCGAGCAGACACACGCTCTGGTGATCGGCGAGCCTGTGGTAAGTGACGTAGAGCCCACAGCCTTCATGCGGGCACTCCACCCTCACCGAGGAGAGGACGGCGTCCACCGCCGTGTTCCGCACGTCGAAGCCACCACCGCGCTCGCACTTCTAGCACTGCCGCTGGTTCCCAGGGCGCTCGACGCGGCAGTCCACGCAGGCCAGGTGCCCTCCCTTGCACTGCGCAAATCAATCGAAGAGCACATCAATCAAGAAACCTGCACCTTGCTCTATCAGCCGAACGGAGGAGGTTTATTCGAACCTCATACACTGGAGGCTTCAAGGGGCGGAGGCACAAGGGGCAGTGGAGCAAGGTGAGGTCCATCGAGACCATAGAGAGCTCCATCGTCCGGTCCTATTCCGTCTGCATGATCTCGCCCTCCTCGTGCACAACCATCTCTCGCTTTATTAGGGCCGGGGCATTACAAAGCTTTGCCGCCACATATTCATACTACTTCAAGGTGCATTAAATCAACACATGCAAGTATCAAAAGGAGAGTCACGGCATGCATGCATGCGTTGTAATTAATGCATCGGCAAACACAAATTATTGAAATATATCGAGTGCAGTGCTTTGATGTGTCGCGTCAACTCATACAAGACCGAGAAGTTTGATTACTACAACGCCCTCTCACCTTAAGCGACTGCCTTTGGCTGCATGACAGGTGGGCCACCCACCTGTTGGGCCCACCTGTCATAGACGCAAAGGCAGGAGCAGTAAGTCAATGAAGCTGCGTCCCTCCCTCGCCCATGAGCGTGGTGGCTGGCAGGACTAGGAGAAGCTTTCGTTCGCTACACGCTCTCCCTCCTGCACGCGGTGGACATGCAGCAGTTCAATCGGTGTCAGATGGCCAGAGCATACTATAGTACTCCTCCACTACAGTAGTACTCCATCATTGTTCGACTTCCCGAAGAGGCGAAGAGCCAAGCGCAGCCCAGACGCTCGTGTGGCAGTTTCGTGTGTAGAGTATTCTAGGATAGCGTGTACCGTGCCTGTAAGCTTAAAATCGTTGGGGTCGGCTCCATGCTTTTTATATTAAAATAATCTTCTGGCCCTACCTGTCATCCTGGTGATTCTAGTTTGCATGCTCATCTGGTCAAGACAGGAATATATATTTTAATTTGTGGTGGGGTAAATGTTAGAGGTTGCAGCAAATGGAGTATTGTACACTGCGGGTCTTTCAGCCAAGTTTAGAGGCAACCATGTGGGGCCAGTGCTATGATGTGTCGCGTCAACTTGTACAATGAGGAGAAGCTTGATTTTACTACTACACCAGGCTTTTTGCTTATAGTACCACAACAAGCTATCCCTCCCGCTCGCGGTGGACGGACATGCAGCAGGGGATTCGATACTGTAGAAGCAGTAGTAGTAACATCATTGTTCGTCTTCTCGAAGAGGCGAAGAGCCAAGCGCAACCCGAACGTGGCAGTTGCGAACCTTGGAGCACGCATATAAAAAAACGAGACCTACCCGGGCTAGACTAGCCTGTTGGCATTTTTTTTATAGAAGAAAACTCCATGAGCACCAAACGCTCAAGCCGAGACTTGAACCCTGGTGGGCTGGCTGCGAACTCCCGCACCTTGCCAACTGAGCTATGCTCAGTTCTCAGGAGCACGCATATAGGCAGGCTCTTGCATGAGACAAAATTGCTATGTGAGCCCACTATTACTTGCTAGTATAGACCTGTAAACCAGAAAGGAGTATTTGCCTTTCTAGAGATTTCAACAAGTGACTAGACTACACCGAGACGGAGTACATATGGAGCAAAATGAGTGAATCTACACCGTAAAAAATACATAGTTCTCTCGTTTTCCTCTCGGCCTTGGTCGCGGTGCACAATATTGAGTATACTAGTACTATCATCTTGAAATTTACGAAGTCACCATAGGCACCTGGTCGTCGACGGGAACGTCTCCTGACATGCAATAGATGCGAGCGGCAGTCGCCTCCATAGGTGCTTGAATGCCAAGGAGGGAGAGGGTAGCGGTTCCTGAGACGTTGAACGGTCAATGATGCATCCTCAAATTACATGTAAAGGGAATTAATTGGAGAAGCAGAATAGAGACAGCACGATGTGAATGCAACAGAGTTTGGATTCTCATATAAAGGCGCCCCACCACTCCAATCCATCTACTCATAGTCTCAGCGCAACACTGCTCATTCCAATCCAAGACCAAGTGACCAGAAGCCAGAAGCACCTTTGGAGGCGATGGACGCGAGCGGCAGTCGGCTGTGACAAATCATCCAAGGCGCCGGCCTGCGGCCCCGCACCGCGCAGCGTTTCCAGACGGTGCTGGCGACCGCTGGCGTCATAGCCCTTGCCAACGCTGGCTTTGCCTCTCGCATGGACGACATGATGGTTAACTCGATCTGCAAGTTCACCACCGTCAAGCGCGCGGATGACCTAGCCGTACTGCTCTAGCCCACGCGCCTAGGCTCCTCATTGCCTGCCACCCTCATCGGCCTCCATGGTGACGAACTCTTTCAAGCCCTGGTGGCCCTGCAGGTGCCGGAGGTCGCGACAAAGAATGTGCACCTTGAGGCTGCGCTCGTCGCGCAGCGCCTCGCCATGCAAGAAACCGTCGACCTGCACATCCACGTCTACGAGGAAATCATCTACATAGGCCACTACAAGGCCAGCGAGGATAGAAAGACGTTGGCCTTCTTCCAGCGGCTGGAATCTGTGGACACCATTTTTCAGAAGCACGTCGACCTGGCCACGAAAGCCGCTGCTACTTAGCCGCCGTTCGGTGGGCCGGCGCCCTGAGTCGAGGAGGTGGACGTCATCGATGGATGCATCTCTTCTTCTTGCCTCCTGTAACCAGCACTGCATCGCCTCGTGGCCTTAATGTTTTATTAGTACTAGCAAGATGCCCGTGTGTTGCATGTAACATCAAGATGCATTTGTATGACTAGTTTATCTTGTGAGAGAAAAGGATGAACGAGGGAAGGCCTTATTTGCAAATGTGGAGAGGTGTGTGGGTACCTTTTTGCAAAATTGCCATATTTTCCTTCCTATCCGTCAGATATAAATCGGACGACCTATGTTGCAGGATGGAAGGCACACCATCACCACCAACTCTGTTTTTTATAAGAGTGTAGATATAGATATAGTATAGGAGTATATGGCATTTTTATTCCAATAGTAACGTTTTCACTGTGAGGTGGGGCCGCAGTTGAGCAAACCGACCATCGGCAAATCCCCACCCCGCCCACCGGGCTTCAGCTGAGTTTAGAATTAGAAGAAAGAAACGAGGGAGAAGAGCTAGTTGTAGCACGGAGACTGTTGTCAGATGGGACTCGCGTTGATAGAATAGGAGTACTGAGCACTCGTACCTCTTTTTTTAGGGTAAAAGCAGTCGTATGTCTACTACTACCACTAGTTGGGTGCGTGCGACCTATACCTGTCATCACTTTGGGTCTCCTTTTCGAACCGCAGCTACGCTTCACCGTACATATTTTTTCACGCATTTGTCCTCCTATATGTACTCCTAGGTTATTTCCACGTGCTCCCTTTCGCCGACATGTGGGACATAGAGCATCTGGGTCGTAGTGCATGCACGACTCGGAGCATATGCCGGGGTACTTTACATTTCAGACCTCACGAATTACATGCAAACCCCCCGCAGAAGAATAAATAAATTACTACATGAAACCGGATTATTTTCGTAGAAACCGGAGCACGTTCATTAAATTTTGGACATAACACGTTTATAAAAAACTACCGGACCTAAACCAGTCTAAGGGCCTCTTTGATTCGCAGGATACTTCAAACACAGAAATGGGGAAAGTATGATGGCGATGAACCGAGACGAGGAGAAATCTAACTCAGTTAGAGGTTAGAGTTAGATTCTAACCCTGAACCAACTCTAAACCAAAGAGGTGTATGGATGGCAGGGTTAGATTGACAATAAATGTTCTTTCTCAATCATTTGACTACTTTGGACCCTATTTCCTGCCGGATTTGGTGTGGCCGGCTCTTGTGTGGCCTCCTCCTGCTCACAATTGACATAAACGAACCATCTTTACAAATCAAGCATGCAAAACATGATAAATTTTACTTTGTCCATACAATTGAGATATCCCACTTGAACATACAAGTCCTCAATCAAGCTTCACAAAAAATACACTCCATGAAACAAAGAATAAGCTAACTCATCACAAAAGTCATTCACGATAGGGAGGGAGCCCGGAGCCCCTCATGCACCCAGGGAGGAGCTCGTCATCGTCGCTCTGGAGGAAGGCTCTGTAGAGCCCAAGCCCCGGGAACCGCTCCGACGCTGGCGCTTGCGAGTTGAGGTCGACTCCGGCATGGGTAGCAGGGCCACTTGCCGACGACTGCGAACCAAATCTTTGGGCCTCTAGAAATAATGCAAGCCTAAAACTGAAATACCTAGAAAGGTGAACTGAATCTTTGGGCCTCTAGAAATAATGCAAGCCTCAAACTGAAATACCTAGAAAGGTGAACTGAATCTTTGGGCGTCTAGAAACAATGCAAGCCTAGAACTGAAACACCTAGAAAGGTGAATTGATTCTTTGGTCCTCTAGAAAGAATGCAAGCCTGAAACTGAAATACCTAGAAAGGTGAACTGAATCTTTGGGCCTCTAGACAGATTTATTACCTCCTCAAGCAGCATCAAACAATTCCATGCGTGCACCACAAATCTATACCAAGTTTAATCAGGATCTACTTTTCCAAATCAGAATTAGCGCTAGAGCGAGCAAGATCAATGATATGGCTGTGAGACAGAGAAGGAATGAACAAACTCACCCCTCTCGCGACCTCCCTGGTAGATGCACCGCCGCCGCGCAAGACAGAGGGAGAAAAGCGACCGGTGAAGGGGGAGCGGTGCGAGCTTCGAAGGCCGGAGGGAGAGGGCGGCCGGAGGAGGGCGGCGGAGGCCGAAGGGAGAGGGCGGCTGGAGGAGAGAGAGGGCGAGCGGCGGAGCGGCACTTGGGCAGGCGGCCTGATGGGGAATAGAGAGGAGTCGTGCGAGGGGGGGCGGAGGGAGTGATCTGGTGCGGGCAGGGGAGATTTTTTTAGTTCTCTTTTAGTGGGCCCAAGGAGAACTAACCCAATTAGAACCTCTCCACTGGGCTAGTTTTTTTAGCTGGGTTAGAGCAAACTAGCTCAAACTAACCCCTCCTGTTTGGATAATTTGAGGCTATTTCAACCCAAACTAGCTCTAACTCAGGGATCCAAACAAAGAGGAGTAGTACTGTACATGCTATAGTCTGGACTGTGGCACATTGTTTTTATGGCCATATCAGCACGTTGTTTTCTACTGCTGATTCACTGGGCTACCGTGGTTCGCACTCCTCCTACGTGAGTAGTGGCACTACTACTCCCTCCGTTCGTAAATATAAGTCTTTTTAGACATTTCAAATTGACTACAACATACGGATGTATGTAGACATATTTTAGAGTGTAGATTCACTCATTTTCTCTGTATGTAGTCACTTGTTGGAATCTCTAGAAAGACTTATACCACATGATTCTTTGCTCCTTCTTACTACTATGTACTACTTCGCCGACATGTGGGAGAGCCAGCAGCATCCTGTATCCGGGTCGACGTAATACGTGTCATGCACCTGATTAGAGTGCGGAACGGAAGGGGGCATCACCCCGGTCGTACCGCCAGTAATTCATGACTATAGTGAGTAGTCATATCACAAGTCTTTCTAGCAGTAATGCGCCGTCAAATCGCACAGCCCGACCTTTCTAGCAGTAAGTAAGTTGAATCCGCTACTCCCTCACCTCCTCGCCTCTCTATCAAACCGCCTAGGCAAAAACTGCCGCGCGTACTGCCCGGGAAAAGCCCCGCCCTCAACTTTTAATTACGCGAAAATAGTTCGAGCTTGTTCATTCTATATAAATACTACTCCCTCCGGTCCAAAATAGATGACCCAACTTTATACTAACTTTGTACTAAAGTTAGTTCAAAGTTGAGTCATCTATTTTGGAACGAAGGGAGTAGTACTGTATGTTTATTCACCCATGGGGTTGTTCAATCAACGGAGGGCCGGGGAGCACAAGTGAACAATACTACTACTACTAGTAGTAGTAAGTAGGAGTCGTACAGTTAGTCACCTTAAATAAAGAGTTTCTTTTCTTTAATGCCACGTACACAAATTGAAACGCTTGTTGTGGAGAGAAAAAGATAATCACTCCACTATATATGTACGCAGGGGCCTGAGCGCTTGCTTTACTAGGGTTGCTCTCTTCATTCTCTCATCCTCTCCAGATATAAACAAGACATCGGTAGCGACATTTTGTCTGTGCTCACCGCTGGTCACAGATCCGGCCGGATCCCTTCGGCTGGTGTGTGTAGAGGACTAGGTGCATCGTTCACGCGGTCATCGCCGGCGAGGGAGAAAACCCACAGCTGCCGGAGGGGCCCGATCCTCTGCCCGTGCCGTTCTCTCCGACACAACGCCGTCTCGGGAGGTCCTCCGACCCTTCTTCCTCCCTGCCGTATTGTGCGCAGATCTGACCTGCCGCCGCCGACATCCCGACGACCCGCAGGTATAAGTTTTTCGAAAGGGGCCTTGCTCTACTGCCCCAGCTCCCCACGTGTCTGCATGTGCATCTTTTTCTACTCCCATCAGCTCTTCCAAAGCCACCTAAATTTTTAGTATTATTAGAGGTAAAGCTACTTCATGCATTCGAATCTAGGACTTTGTTCAAACAACGAAGAAAGGGGGGAAAGTTGTAGCATGAATCTAGGACCTGATTCAAAGAGGAAATAATATGGTGAAAGTAGTAGAGACCGGATACCCAACTGGTCTCTTGGTTGAAAAGGGAAATAATGGGAAAACACAGTACAAACTAGATAAGGAACATATCTATTATTGGTTGAAAAAAGGATAGAAAGTGGCGGCTGGTGGACAAGTCAATAGAGTATGTCCAGGATTAGATTTGTTGCCCTCACATAGTACAAGGTCTCCAGGATTAGAATTGCTGCCCTCACATAGTAAAAGGTCTTAGGATTAGATTTGCTGCCCTCACATAGTAAAAGGTCTCCAGGATTAGATTTGCTGCCCTCACATAGTAAAAGGCCTCCAGGATTAGATTTGCTGCCCTCACATAGTAGAAGGTCTCCAGGATTAGATTTGCTGCCCTCGCATAGTAAAAGGTCTCCAGGATTAGATTTGCTACCCTCACATAGCATGAACAAACTCGGCATCACCACTTTATGCCTCCTTGTAGCTACATTGTGCTGATGCATCCACTGTCGTGTGTCCTTATACCAACCTTTTGCTGTTGTTAATGTAAGGGCGCATGTAAAATGAAGCGATCACACTGTTACCTTAGGGACATGTCTAACTAGTGTTATTGTTAATCTAATGCCTCTAGTGATAAGATGCAATTAAACTGTGTTACAAATGGTACTCCTGCTGTTTTCCCCAGTATGATAAGTAAGTTGCTCCTTTATGCTGCTGAGTGTCCTGGTGTCCCCATGGTCCCATGCCCTTAAACCAACTCTTTAGCTGATGTTGATTTATTGTATCTGGTAAACAAGCAATGCCACCATTAAAGTAATCCCATATTTGACGAATGTCATTGTTGATCGTAATGCTTCCGGTAACATGAAGCATTGCTGACGTTTTAAAATTTCTACTGTCCTTGCGTGATTGCCATGAACATAATTAAGATGCTTCTTTTCATTTCGTGTATGTTTCGTATATTCTTATTGACCAGCAACTGTTTACTTTCTATCTTTTTGTGCAGATACGGATATCCATTTCACCTTGTTGCTATTGTGACCTTTTGGTGAACTGCACAAAACACCTTTTTTTGGAATGAGTGTCTTGTGCAGTTCAACTAAAATGTCACATGGGCAACATCTCTCAATTTTCGTGGAACTGCACAAAATGGTGATTGGAGTTTCCAAAATCTCCGTCAAGTTCTGCTGGTAATCTCGTGCAACATTTTATTAGCGTTTGCAAGATGAGCCGTCACTATCACCACAATGGCACTTTATTTTAGTGGAACTACACAAAAGGATAAGCAAATTATAGTTACACCTTACATGAGTCGGACAACCAACCTTAATGTTCCTCAATTTTAGTGCAACTACTAAAGAAGAACCTGCCAGCTCACGAGAGCAAGTACTTCTTGCTAGCTGAATGATGCAATCTTTGCTTCATTTCAGGTGAACTGCAGAAAAAGGCGCATGAATTGAATCATGGAACTCCAGGCATGCCTCATCCTAGTGGAGCTGCAGGTTGAGTTCAAGGAGTGCCCCTATTATAGTAATCATGCTCTTCTTGTTTATGCTGTGAAAATAGGAATACTCAACTATAGATGTTGTGACGGTCAAGAGCATTCGCCATGTTCTTCGGTTGTATGACATAGCTAGCCAAGATGGATTTAATCCCGATATTCACTTTATCAAAAGGCTCTAATGGGTTGGTTCTGAATCTTGCAAGCTGGGAATCAATGAGATGTGTAGGCATATTTGTTGTACCTATTATTTGAATCTTATTTGTTGGTTATGAATCTTGCAAGCTGGGAATCAATGAGATGTGTAGGCATCTTTGTTGTACTTATTATTTGGATCTTATTTGTTGGTTCTGAATCTTGCAAGCTGGGAAACACGGCATGATGATGTGATACGTCTCCATCGTATCTACTTTTCCAAACACTTGTGCCCTTGTTTTGGACTCTAACTTGCATGATTTGAATGGAACTAACCCGGATTGACGCTGTTTTCAGCAGAATTGCAAGGAGTTATTTTTGTGCAGAAATAAAAGTTCTCAGAATGACATGAAACTTCACGGAGAATATTTTTGGAATTAATAAAAAATACTGGCGAAAGAATCAAGACCAGGGGACCCACACCCTGTCCACGAGGGTGGGGGCGCGCCTCCCCCCTGGGCGCGTCCCCCTGCCTCGTGGCCCCCCTGGTCCTCCACCGACCCCAACTCCAACTCTATATATTCACGTTCGGGGAGAAAAAAATCGGAGAGAAGGATTCATCACGTTTTACGATACAGAGCCGCCGCCAAGCCCTAAACTCTCTCGGGAGGGCTGATCTGGAGTCCGTTCGGGGCTCCAGAGAGGGGAATCCGTCGTCGTCGTCATCATCAACCATCCTCCATCACCAATTTCATGATGCTCATTGCCGTGCATGAGTAATTCCATCGTAGGCTTGCTGGACGGTGATGGGTTCACTACAGGAATCAGCTATTTTGCCGTCTGCCACAGCGGACGGCAAAGGCATGAATGGCGGACGGCAAAGGCCTTTGCCGTCAGCCGCGGACGGCAAAAGGCTCCGGCAAAGTAGGTTACGGTAAACAGCTACTTTGCCGTCTGCTTCCTGGCGGCTGACGGCAAAGGCCCTTTGCCGTCTGCCGCGGACGGCAAAGAGAACGGATGGCAATAATTGTGCTGTCAGTCCGTTAAGTGGCTAACGGCAGGCCTTTGCCGTCCGCGGCAGACGGCAAACTTTCTAGTGTCTTTGTCGTCCGCCTTATGATGTCATCTATACGTCACTACACGGCAGGCCTTTGCCGTCCGCCGCTGACGGCAAAATTATTTACTCTTTGCCGTCTGCCACTGTAGGCAAACTGACCAAATGGGTCAGCTCCCAGAAAGCACAGCTGGATGCCACGTGGCTTCTTTGCCGTCCGCGGCAGACGGCAAAGAGCCCGTTGCCGTCGGTGGCAGACGGCAAAGAGCCTGCATATTGGCTCTTTTTCTGTTTTTTATTAAATCCAACAATTTTCATCACAAATATATATGACATATATAGATATATTTCAAAAGGCCATTACAGAGCAAACATATAAGATATCCAACACATAACTTCATCATCCAACCATATATATTACATGCATAGTTCCATCATACATAACAAGTTCAACATAGAGGCATCCAACCATATATATTACAATAGTTTCATCCAACGATACATGCATAGTTCAACGATACAAAAGAAACAGAGAAAGGGATAAGGAGCACTCCATCTATGCAAGCTTTCGTCAAGTGAATGAAATCTGCAAAATGAAAAATAAGAAAGTTAGAACAAGAAGAGTAGAACAAGAAGAAGACTAGAACAAGAAGAGTAGAACAAGAAGAAGACTAGAACAAGAAGAGTATGTCATTTATGAGCTAACTTACGTGAAATGGATCATATATGAGCTAACTAAGTTGAAATGGGTCGTTTATGAGCTAGCTAAGGTGAAATGGATCATTTATGAGCTAACTTAGTTGAAATGGGTCGTTTATGAGCTAACTAAGGTCAAATGGATCATTTTTGAGGTAACTAAGGTGAAATGGATCATTTATGAGCTAACTTAGTTCAAATGGATCGTTTTTGAGCTAACTTAGGTGAAATGGATCATTTATGAGCTAATTTAGTTGAAATGGATCTTTTTGAGCTAACTTAGGTGAAGTGGATCATTTAAGAGCTAATTTAGGTGAAATGGATCGTTTTTTAGCTAACTTGGTGAAATGGATCGTTTATGAGCTAAATTAGTTGAAATGGATCGTTTATGAGATAACCTAGGTAAGATGTGTCATTTTGGAGGTAACCTAGGTGAAATGGGTCATTTTAAAGCTAACGTAGGTAAAATGGATCATTTAGGAGCTAATCTAGGTAAAATGGGTCATTTTTGAGCTAACTTGGATGAACTGGATCATTTATAAGCTAACCTAGGTAAAATGGGTCATTTTAGAGCTAACTTAGGTAAAATGGATCGTTTATGAGCTAACTAAGCTAATTATGCAATTTTTGACATAAGTAAGCTAAGTACAGATCGTTTTAGAGCTAACTTAGGTAAAATGGATGGTTTTGGAGGTCAGTAAGCTTATTAAGTCATTTTGGAGGAGAAGAAGCTAAGTCTAGGTCATTATGGTAAGCATTGGAGGAAATAAAGCTAAGTCTAGGTCTTTATGCATGTGTTAAGCTCGTACATGGCCCTTGCCTGCGTGTCATTCCATGCCCTCTCCTCCTCCATCATCTTTGTCGTCCTCTCCTCCAACTCCCGCTGCCTCTCCGCCGCCTCCGCCAGAAGTTTCTCCGTTCTATCTCTCTCACTCTGTATAGCAGCCTGCAACACCACTCACATGACCATTTGTAATCATTGATGGAAGCACACGCAATGTAATGGAGAAAGATAACTGAGTACGTATCACTAACCTTGATGGCGAGTTGCACTGGCCGTTCACGAGGCCTTATCTCAGGAGCGGAGCTCGACTGGCGCGCCTTGATCTCCGGGAGAGTGCTAGGACAACGGATAAGTCCATCTCCAATGGCTATGGAGCCATGGGACCTCCCGCCACCAGATATCATCACCAGCTCTGGATCAATGGGACCCTGGCTCGGGTTAAAGTCCTCCCCTTTCCTCGCCTTCCCCTCATCTCTATATCTCACGAGCTTGTTATGGGAGGAGATGTTGGTGAAGTTGTTTGCATCATCGAGGTCAGACTGAGAGAAAGCCTTGACTTTCTTGAAAGAGGCAGTGTGGGCCATGGCATACAGGTCGTACACCTCTGGCACCTTATCCACCTTATTGTGGCATGCCTGAAAGAGAGAAGCAATGAAAATTAGTAATTAAAGGGCTCAAGCTAGCATGATGAATGAATTGCATGAATCATGAAGCAAACCACATACCCAGTTGCGCCCAAACTGATATAAGTTGGAGCTGCCTTGATGGTGTGGCACACCTTCCATTTGGGCACGTTTGTCCTTGGCCTCGTTGTGGAGGGCTAGCCATTCTTTTGAGCACCACTCATCGACCAACACCTCCCAACAATCCATCCGATCCGCACACCATCTCGGAGGCGCCTAAGTTAGCAAATAGAAACTTGAGCGCTATGGCTAAGAATTACTAAATGAAGGAACTTAAGTAGAAGGCCTTAAGAATTACCTTCATGTACTGCTCCTTACTCAGGAACTTATCGCGGCACGCCGGCTTGGTCTTCTTGATACCACGCAAGGCGTAGTAGTCTCGAACAGCCTGCACCCGAGCCTCGTGCCGTAAGTTCTGGAGTAGACGCTTGCAGACGTTCTCGATAACATGTGCCGCGTCCTCCTCGTATCCCTCCTCACACCTGTAGAATGTCTGCAATCAAATGAGACAATATTGATTAGTACAATTAATAACTAGCTAGTTGAAGATTTTTAAATGTGTAAAGGAGAAATTACCCAAAACTTTCTGATCACCATGTCTGCCCTCGTGTCGCACACGACACCGGCGATAATCTCATCCGGCGGGGCCGGGGCAGCCACGTAGTGCTCCCAGCTCAATCCAAGCTCTGGAAGCCGACCCTCACCAGGCAACGTGACAAACCCCGGGAAGTTTTGCCGGCAAAGAACTCCAAGGACGGAGTTGGGCCAGCGGACACTATGATGGTGGTCCCAACCCCTGCAGCATGACAAGGCCAACGCATTAGTTATTTGAAGAAATATGAATGCACAAGGTACAAAAATATTAAATGCACTTACGTACCTCTCCCCATCAGGGAAAATCAACCACCTCTGCTCGCGGGTCACCGGCACGGACGGGAGCCGTGTAGCACCACGCTGGTAGACGGTGCCCCCCTCCTCCTCAAGATCAGTCGGCTCCCCGCCATCATCAGCATGGCCACTCGGCTCCTCGGGCTAATCCGGCCAGGTACCCCATCCGGACGTGTGCTCCTCCGGGGTCTCGTGGGCCAAACTCTCGTGGGCCGAAGGCCAGTCGACCCGAGGCTCGTGGGCCCAAGACCCGTGGACCGGAGGCTCATGGACCGGAGTCCGTGTAGCCTCCTCCTCGGACGAGTCCACCCTAGCAGTCACGTGCTCGGGTGAAACAGCTGGGGGTGGCGGCGAGGAAGGCGTCGTAGCAGTCACCCTACCTCCTCTCCCGCGACCACGTGCCCCACCTCCTCTCTTCCTACCTCGTCCCCTGCTGGGCACCGCGGTCGACGAAGAAGGGCCCGGCGGTGTGGCCATACTGTCCAGCAACGCTCGGCGGAGAGGTGCGTCTGGAATGGAAGACCTCAGACCACGCGCCGACGAAGAAGGGGCCTTGGCGCGCTCCCGACCAGCGCCCACCATCTTTCAACACCTGCCATGACAAACAGTAAACGAAATTAGTACAACATAAAAAAAGACCGACATGAATAATAATATGTGTATCACTTAAGTGTATCATCATCAAGTACAACATTAAAAAATTTAATACCTGACACTACTAATAATCTCGATCAGTATCATCAATAAATGCATAATCATCATCATCACTATAATCAATGACGGGCTCATAGGGTTCAGTGGCATCAACATGTGCAAGGCCACCTTGACGTAATCGGTCAAGCAATGACAGGTCATCCGCAGCAGTAACCTCTTCTTGTTTCGGCTCTTCTTGTTCCTCCTCTGGGGTGATGTCGGATTCACTGTCGCTGTCTACTTCAATGTTTTGGGGTGAAGTATAGCAGTTCTTGAAACGCTTTTTGGAAAGACGTGTCTCTTGGAAGAATTCTCCTTCATATGTGTCTGGGTTAATGTGAGGTTCATAATCCTCTTCCTTTGGGGGAGATAGTCTAGCACGTGGCGGCACTTCATAAACGACATCCCAACCTTTCAGATTTGGATTAGTTTGGCTGGCCCACAGTAGATAGAATACTTGGGTCGCCTGTTGAGCCGTAATATAGACATCAGGAACATCTAAATGGGTGCTTTGGTTGATTTCAACTAGCCCTATATGTTCATAAGTCCTTCTAGTCTCCTTCGGCTGAAACCAATAACATTTGAAGACTACGACATTCGGTGGGTTTTCACCATAGAATAGAAGTTCATAAATTGCTTCAACTCTCCCATAATACTCGGTACCTCCTTCGCCGATAGCAGATACACAACAATTTGTAGACTTTCGGTCGGCCATAGATAGCTCTTTGCCATAGGTACGAAAGCGATACCCGTTGATGTCGTATTTGTCAAATGCGAACCTTATAGTCAAAACCATTAGCGACTTGTCTCAATTCGGCGTCCATAGACTCTGAATTAGCCTACAAGTTTAATATGAAAGGATTGTTGCATTACGCACAAATTAGCGAATGAAACCGGGATAGCCGCCTACAAATTAGCCTACAAGTCTAATAGAAATTACCGTTTGTTTGAACCAAGAGATGAAACCGGGATAGCCGCCTCCTTGCTTTGCGAGAAGCTCATACTCTTCGACAGAATCCTTTTGGATCACCGCTCCATACGAGAATAAGGCGACGTATCGACTGTATGAAATATCCAGGAATAAGAGCAGTTCAAAGGAAATAGAAGTTGCGAAACTATGTACCGAGAACTTACTCGATGTACGGCCGCACTTCTATCAGGTTGTTGAAGATATACAACGAAATGGTCCGCCATTGTTCGTTATCCAAAGATACTGGATTTGAAACACTGGCTGGTGCGAGATTCCCTTTGAATAGGCTGAGGTTGGATCCACCCTTTTTAGGGTCGTCAGCATTGTACCGAGGCTTCGGATTATGCAAATGACGATTTTTGGCTTCGTACTGTGCTGTCACGAAGTTTGCCGCCTCCTCAGTGATGAATGCCTCAGCCATCGATGCTTCAATTCTACGTTTATTTTTACATTTTTGTCGAAGCGTCTTCTGCATCCTCTCAGTTGGGTAGCACCAACGATTTTGCACGGGCCCCCCCAATCTTGCGTCGGTCGGGAGATGCAAAATCAAATGTTGCATTGGATTAAAGAAGCCCGGTGGAAAGATCTTCTCTAACTTGCAGATCAACTCTGGCGCCAACTCTTCCATTTCTTCTAGCACGCCAGGCGATAGTTCTTTCGCACAAAGAACACGGAAGAAATAGCTGAGTTCTGCCAGTACTAGCCATTCATCCTCAGGGATGAAGCCACGCAACATCACCGGCATTACCCGCTCAATCCATATGTGCCAATCATGACTCTTGAGACCAAATATCTTCAATTTATCAAGACTGGCTCCCCTCTGTAGATTCGCTGCATACCCATCGGGGAACATCAACTGCATTTTCACCCACAAGATAATTTCCCTCATAGCTGGCCTTCCAAGATTGGACCATGCCTTTGGCTTCGTCCAGTTCTGCTTTCCTTTCGGTTCTTTCATGTTTTGTAACGGCCTATCACATAGCGCCTCCAGATCGACTCTAGCCTTAGTATTATCCTTTGACTTCCCATCTATGCCGAACAATGTACCAAAAAGTGCCTCGGCGAAATTCTTCTCAGTGTGCATCACGTCGATGTTGTGTGGGCAAAGGAGGTCTTTGAAGTAAGGCAGATCCCATAAGCATGTTTTGTGAGTCCAGGCGTGCTTAGAATTATACCCCTTGAAGTACCATGGACGCTCTGGATCTGGCTCGAGAGCGTTTAACTGATCCAGGGTCTGTTGGCCTGTCAATGCAGGTGGTGCAGAGTTTTTGACAACTCTACCTCTGATGAAGTTCTTCTTGTCTTTCCTGAACTTATGGCGAGGATTCAGGAACTGTCTATGCATGTCGAAGCAAGAAAACTTGCGACCGGCCTGAAGCCAACGAAACTCAAGAGCTCCCTTGCATGTGGGGCACGGGAACCTTCCATGCACACACTAGCCAACGAATAGCGCATACGCCGGCAAGTCATGCGTCGAGTACATGTACCAGACACGCATTATGAAGTTCCGTTTGCTATAGGCGTCGTATGTCTTGAACCCATTATCCCAGGCTTCTTGCAATTCGTCCTTAAGCGGTTGCATGTACACATTCATATTTTTCCCCGGATAGTTGGGCCCTGGAATTATCAACGTCAGGAAAATGTTCTTTCTTTGCATAATCTGTCCGGGGGAGATTGAGTGGAAAGACAAATACGGGCCAACAACTATATTGGGCTGCTGTCATACCGAACACACTGAACCGTTGTCTACCACAACATACCTGGAAGACTTGCAAATGGGACAATAGTTCAAGTCCGCATAGTCAAGCCTAAACAAGACACATCCTTTCTCACAGGCATGTATCTTATCATAGGGCATCTTCAGTGCACGGAGGATTTTGTCCGACTGGTACAGGTTTGCAGGCATTACATGGCCTTTGGGTAGAAAGCGTCCAAATACTGTCATCATTGCATCGTAGCATTCTCTGCCCAAGTTGAACTAAGCCTTCAAAGCCATTACTTGTGAGATGGCATCCAACTGACAAAGCTCAGTGTGCTCATGGAGCGGACGTTTTGAAGACTCCAACATTTCATTGAAGGCCTTTGCAGATTCCTCCATCTCCTCGTCCGAATCCCGAGCATCATCGAAGTCTTGCACCATGTTTTCCATCCCGGTACCATGCTCGTCGGTGCGACGACAATCCACCTCAGCTCGGTCACGTTGGGCAGACTCACCATGAAATGTCCACACCGTATAATCGGGCGTAAAACCACTCTTCTGCAGGTGTTTGCCCATTTCAGCCTCTGTCCTCTTTTCCCAATTGCCGCACCGTAAACAGGGGCACCAGGTTTTCCTCTGGCCATTTGCAAATGCGGCTCGCACAAACCCCTTGGTTTTTGTGAACCATTCAGTGCTCCATTTGTTCTGACCAGTGTGACCGGTGTACATCCACGCACGATCACTCATCTTGACTTTCAGAGCTACTAGACACACAACAAATATATATATATATATATATATATAATTTACCATGTATATATTCATCAGTTGATCTACTTTGTCAATTTTATTACGTCCATGCAACCTACACTCTAATAGGTAATGATAGGTCCTAATCCCACCCGAGTATGTTTAGATTGGGTTCATTTTCCCATGCTATGCTCCGGATCCTACGCAAAATTTCGGCAGCACCTCCCCGCTGTTCTCCTGATACACGTCTCTACAATAAACAGAGAGGATGTGTACCCGGAGAACAACAGGGGAGGCACTGACGAAATTTATGCGTCGGATCCGGAGCAAAGCATATGGGAAAACGAACCCAATCTAAATATACTCGGGCTGTCCATGGATAGCGTTGGACAATTCGAAAGAATCAAGGTTATAAATATGCAAATGCATGCATATTTATAACTATGACGCTTTCGAACGGGAGACACATATTGGTTACGCATACTGATGATTCAAGACACATATATAGCTAGCTATCAAGTTTCATCGGAATAGATCAAATAATTAATGGGGGAGGAGGACATGTCATTTGTGCTCACCCACGAACGAAGGGGCAGAGCTCGTCAAACGCACGGCGAGGTCGTCGAACACCAAACCTCGCAGCGATGAAACAACTGCACATTTAAAACTACCCGATCAACACAATTATATATGATGTTTTTCATAACAAAATCGAAAGATATATGACCTAACTAATAATTCACAAATATATGACCCCGTCGGCTTCTAGAAGGCCAAAGAACACCTTTTCGGGAGGTG
>NC_057805.1:375195133-375196799 GCF_018294505.1 Triticum aestivum
GTAACGGGCGGGGGGGGGGGTACGGGCCGTTAGGTAGTGCCCTCTTTGCCGTCCGCCCTTTTGCCTCTTTGCCGTCTGCCATTTCTTTGCCGTCTGCTTTTGGGTAGCTGATGGCAAAGAGCTTCTTTGCCGTCAGCTAGCAGACGGCAAAGAGCTGGCAGATGGCAAATTAGCTGATTCCAGTAGTGGTTGGATGAGATTTATCATGTAATTGAGTTAGTTTTGTTAGGGTTTGATCCCTAGTATCCATTATGTTCTGAGATTGATGTTGCTATGACTTTGCTATGCTTAATGCTTGTCACTAGGGCCCGAGTGCCATGATTTCAGATCTGAACCTATTATGTTTTCATGAATATATGTGAGTTCTTGATCCTATCTTGCAAGTCAATAGTCACCTACTATGTGTTATGATCCAGTAACCCCGAAGTGACAATAATCGGGACCACTCCCGGTGATGACCGTAGTTTGAGGAGTTCATGTATTCACTATGTGTTAATGCTTTGGTCCGGTACTCTATTAAAAGGAGGCCTTAATATCCCTTAGTTTCCAATAGGACCCCGCTGCCACGGGAGGGTAGGACAAAAGATGGCATGCAAGTTCTTTTCCATAAGCATGTATGACTATATTCGGAATACATGCCTACATTACATTGATGAACTGGAGCTAGTTTTGTGTCACCCTATGTTATAACTGTTGCATGAATAATCACATCCGACATAATTATCCATCACTGATCCAATGCCTACGAGCTTTTCACATATTGATCTTTGCTTAGTTACTTTACCGTTGCCACTGTTACAATTACTACAAAACTGCTATTGTTACCTTTGCCACCATTACCGTTACTTCCATACTACTTTGCTACTAAATACTTTGCTGCAGATATTAAGTTATCCAGGTGTGGTTGAATTGACAACTCAACTGCTAATACTTGAGAATATTCTTTGGCTCCCCTTGTGTCGAATCAATAAATTTGGGTTGAATATTCTACCCTCGAAAACTGTTGCGATCTCCTATACTTGTGGGTTGTTGCATAAATTCCACCAAACAAATCTCTGCTAATACTGTTATGATGCAACCTTCGTGCAACAATAGCTCCCAAGTTATATTGTTTATCTCCTAATACAACACTCTTGAGAACACTAAGATCGGGAACGCACATGTGACATGCCTCGTCCTTAGCATTAATGCATCTACCTATAAAGAGAGCAAAATAATGTATGGCAGGAAAATGAATGCTCCCTATGGTAGCTTGCGTGATTTCCCTAGATTCCCCCACAGTTATACTAGCAAGAAAGTCTTTATATTCAGATTTGCAAGGTTCACTAGCACTACCCACTGCGGGAGTTTACAAGCAGTATTAAAATCCTCTAAGTCCATGGTATAAGATTTATCATATAGATCAAACAGGACCATGTGAGAATTGTGTGATGATGTAAATTTAAACCTTCTCACAAAGGAGTCAGTTAGGTGGTAATGTTGAGGGCACTTATCTGACACGAAGCTCTCGAGTTCAGCATTACACACATGCGTCAAATTCCTCCTTAATTCCTACTTGGACCATGAAATTTTCTGGCGCCGTTGCCGGGGAGCATAGCTCTATTCTTTGAGTCACTTGGGATTTATATCTGCTGGTCACTATGAGGAAATTGAAAGACGAGAAAAC
>NC_057805.1:375197089-375256024 GCF_018294505.1 Triticum aestivum
TTGAGTAAACTTGCGACACCTAAACCTGCTTCTGCTATTTATTCTGATATGTTGCATGTTATTGATGATGCCACTTCTGCTATGCATGATACTTATGATGAAACTACTTCTATGCTTGATAACACTGTGCCACTAGGTGAATTTCTTGATGAACAACTTGCTAGGGCTAGAGAGAATGAAATTATTGAAACTGATAATATTGATGAAAGTGATGATGAAGATTCTCCCCCTAGATATGAATTGCCTATTGTGCCTGAGGGTTATGTTATGGATGAAGAAACTGCTAGAGACTTTCTTTCTTGCAATGATAGAAATGATCTTAAGGAATTATTAGCTAAGCTGAAAGAAAAATCTTTGAATGCTAGAATGAAATATGACCCTGCTTTTGCTACTTCAGCTATCTGTATTACTGATAAGGATTATGATTTCTCTGTCGATCCTGAGATAATTACTTTGGTTGAATCTGATCCTTTTTATGGCTATGAATCTGAAACTGTTGTGGCACATCTTACTAAATTAAATGATATAGCCACCCTATTTACTCATGAGGAAAAAATTCTTTACTATTATATCCTTAAGCTATTTCCATTCTCGTTAAAGGGTGATGCTAAAACATGGTTTAATTCTCTTGACCCTGGTTGTGTGCGTAGCCCCCAGGATATGATTTATTACTTCTCTGCTAAATATTTCCCCGCTCATAAGAAACAAGCTGCCTTAAGGGAAATATATAATTTCGTGCAAATTGAAGAAGAGAGTCTCCCACAAGTTTGGGGGAGGCTTCTCCAATTACTTAATGCTTTGCCTGATCATCCTCTAAAGAAAAATGAAATAGTTGATATCTTTTATAATGGACTAACCGATGCTTCCAGAGACCACCTGGATAGTTGTGCTGGTTGTGTTTTCAGGGAAAGAACTGTTGATCAAGTTGAATTGCTATTGAATAATATGTTGGCTATTGAAAATAATTGGACACTTCCTGAACCAACTTGTAAGCCAACTCCGGAGAAAAGGGGTATTCTATTTCTCAGTCCTGAAGATATGCAAGAGGCAAAGAAATCTATGAAAGAAAAAGGTATTAAAGCTGAAGATGTTAAGAATTTACCACCTATTGAAGAAATACAAGGTCTTGATAACCCGACACAGGTAGTAAAGGTAAATTCTCTCTATAGATTTGATGAAGGTGATATTCCTCGTTATAAGTCTGCTAGCCAATGCTTAGATGAGTTTGGTAATTTTATTGTTAAACAAGAAAACTTCAATGCTTATGCTGGTAGACAATTGAAACGAAATGCTTATATGATTGAACACTTGAGTGATTATATGTATAGAGTTAAAGGTGAACTTAAACTCATTAGTAAACCTGCTTCTATGGTTACCACTCAAGTAGAACAAGTGCTTAAAGCTCAAAATGATTTGCTCAATGAATTAAATAGTAAGAAAAATGATAATGCTGTTAGAGTTATGACTGGAGGAGGTAAAATGACTCAGGAACCTTTGTATCCTGAGGGCCACCCTAAGAGAATTGAGCAAGATTCTCAGAGAACTAATGTTGTTGCACCTAGTCCTTCTAAGAAGATAAAGAAAAATGATAGGACTTTCCATGGTTATAGTGCACCTGTTGTTGACACACCTAAGAATCCCAATGATATTTCTATTCCTGATGCTGAAACACAATCTGGTAATGAACATGTGATGTCTACTACGCAACCTTCTTCTTGTAGACGTTGTTGGGCCTCCAAGTGCAGAGGTTTGTAGGACAGTAGCAAATTTCCCTCAAGTGGATGACCTAAGATTTATCAATCCGTGGGAAGCGTAGGTTGAAGATAGTCTCTCTCAAACAACCCTGCAACCAACATTAGTGTAGGTTGGTCAGCAACTATACCACCTCTAGAATACAAATAACAAAGAGTCTCTTGTGTCCCCAACACACCCAATACAATGGTAAATTGTATAGGTGCACTAGTTCGGCGAAGAGATGGTGATACAAGTGCAATATGGATGGTAGATATAGGTTTTTGTAATCTGAAAATATAAAAACAGCAAGGTAACAAACGGTAAAAGTGAGCGTAAACGGTATTGCAATGCTAGGAAACAAGGCCTAGGGTTCATACTTTCACTAGTGCAAGTTCTCTCAACAATAATAACATAATTGGATCATATAACTATCCCTCAACATGCAACAAAGAGTCACTCCAAAGTCACTAATAGCGGAGAACAAATGAAGAGATTATGGTAGGGTACGGAACCACCTCAAAGTTATTCTTTCCAATCAATCCGTTGGGCTATTCCTATAAGTGTCACAAACAACCGTAGAGTTTGTACTAGAATAACACCTTATGACACAAATCAACCAAAACCTAATGTCACCTAGATACTCCAATGTCACCTCAAGTATCCGTGGGTATGATTATACGATATGCATCACACAATCTCAGATTCATCTATTCAACCAACACAAAGTACTTCAAAGAGTGCCCCAAAGTTTCTACCAGAGAATCAAGACAAAAACGTGTGCCAACCCCTGTGCATAGGTTCATGGGCGGAACCCGCAAGTTGATCACCAAAACATACATCAAGTGAATCACGTGATATCCCATTGTCACCACAGATACGCACGGCAAGACATACATCAAGTGTTCTCAAATCATTAAAGACTCAATCCGATAAGATAACTTCACAGGGAAAACTCAACCCATTACAAGAGAGTAGAGGGGGAGAAGAAACATAAGATCCAACTATAATAGCAAAGCTCGCGATACATCAAGATCGTGCCAAATCAAGAACACGAGAGAGAGAGAGAGAGATCAAACACATAGCTACTGGTACATACGCTCAGCCCCGAGGGTGAACTACTCCCTCCTCGTCATGGAGAGCGCCGGGATGATGAAGATGGCCACCGGTGAGGGTTCCCACCTCCGGCAGGGTGCCGGAACAGGGTCCCGATTGGTTTTTGGTGGCTACAGAGGCTTGCGGCGGCGGAACTCCAGATCTATTATGCTCCCCGATCGTTTTAGGGTATATGGATATATATAGGCGGAAGAAGTACGTCAGGGGATCCACGAGGGGCCCACGAGGGTGGAGGGCGCGCCCCCCTGCCTCGTGCCTCCCTCGTTGCTTTCCTGACGTGCACTCCGAGTCCCCCGGGTTGCTTTCCTTCCAAAAATAACTTCTCTAGTTGGTTTCATTCCGTTTCGACTCCGTTTGATATTCCTTTTCTTCGAAACACTGAAACAAGGGAAAAAAACAGGAACTGACACTGGGCTCTGGGTCAATAGGTTAGTCCCAGAAATAATATAAAAGTGTTTAATAAAGCCCATAAACATCCAAAATAGATAATATAATAGCATGGAACAATAAAAAATTATAGATACGTTGGAGACGTATCAGCATCCCCAAGCTTAATTCCTGCTCGTCCTCGAGTAGGTAAATGATAAAAACAGAATTTTTGATGTGGAATGCTACTTGGCATAATTTCAATGTAATTCTTCTTAATTGTGGTATGAATATTCAGATCCGAAAGATTCAAGATAAAAGTTTATTATTGACATAAAAATAATAATACTTCAAGCATACTAACTAAGCAATTATGTCTTCTCAAAATAACATGGCCAAAGAAAGTTATCCCTACAAAATCATATAGTCTGGCTATGCTCTATCTTCACCACACAAAGTATTTAAATCATGCACAACCCCGATGACAAGCCAAGCAATTGTTTCATACTTTTGACGTTCTCAAACTTTTTCAATCTTCACGCAATACATGAGCGTGAGCCATGGACATAGCACTATTGGTGGAATAGAATGGTGGTTGTGGAGAAGACAAAAAAGGAGAAGATAGTCTCGCATCAACTAGGCGTATCAACGGGCTATGGAGATGCCCATCAATAGATATCAATGTGAGTGAGTAGGGCTTGCCATGCAACGGATGCACTAGAGCTATAAATATATGAAAGCTCAACAAAAGAAACTAAGTGGGTGTGCATCCAACTCGCTTGCTCACGAAGACCTAGGGCATTTGAGGAAGCCCATCATTGGAATATACAAGCCAAGTTCTATAATGAAAAATTCCCACTAGTATATGAAAGTGATATCATAGGAGACTCTCTACCATGAAGATCATGGTGCTACTTTGAAGCACAAGTGTGGTAAAAGGATAGTAACATTATCCCTTCTCTCTTTTTCTCTCATTTTTTTATTTGGGCCTTTTCTCTTTTTTATGGCCTCTTTTTTTTAGTCCGGAGTCTCATCCCGACTTGTGGGGGAATCATAGTCTCCATCATCCTTTCCTCACTTGGGACAATGCTCTAAAAATGTTGATCATCACACTTTTATTTTCTTACAACTCAACAATTACAACTCAATACTTAGAACAAAATATGACTCTATGTGAATGCCTCCGGCGGTGTACCGGGATATGCAATGAATCAAGAGTGACATGTATGAAAGAATTATGAACGGTGGCTTTGCCACAAATACAATGTCAACTACATGATCATGCAAAGCAATATGACAATGATGGAGCGTGTCATAAACGGAACGGTGGAAAGTTGCATGGCAATATATCTCGGAATGGCTACGGAAATGCCATGATAGGTAGGTATGGTGGCTGTTTTGAGGAAGGTATATGGCGGGTGTATGATACCGGCGAAAAGTGCGCGGTATTAGAGAGGCTAGCAATGGTGGAAGGGTAAGAGTGCGTATAATCCATGGAATCAACATTAGTCATAATGAACTCACATACTTATTGCAAAAATCTACAAGTTATCAAAGCAAAGTATTACGCGCATGCTCCTAGGCGGATAGATTGGTAGGAAAAGACCATCGCTCGTCCCCGACCGCCACTCATAAGGAAGACAATCAATAAATAAATCATGCTCCGACTTCATCACATAACGGTTCACCATACGTGCATGCTACGGGAATCACAAACTTTAACACAAGTATTTCTCAAATTCACAACTAACCAACTAGCATGACTCTAATATTACTACCTCCATATCTCAAAACAATCATCAAGCATCAAACTTCTCTTAGTATTCAACACACTCATAAGAAAGTTTTTACTATTCTTGAATACCTAGCATATTAGGATTAAGCAAATTACCATGCTATTTAGGACTCTCAAAATAATATAAGTGAAGCATGATAGTTCATCTATTTCTTCAAAATATAACCACCGCCGTGCTCTAAAAATATATAAGTGAAGCACTAGAGCAAATGCCAAACTACTCAGAAAGATATAAGTGAAGATCAGTGAGTAGTCGAATAATTATACAACTACGTAAAGACTCTCCCATTTAATAATTTCAGATCTTAGTATTTTATTCAAACAGCAAGCAAAGCTAAAGAAAATAAAATGACGCTCCAAGCAAAACACATATCATGTGGTGAATAAAAATATAGCTCCAAGTAAAGTTACCGATGGATGAAGACGAAAGAGGGGATGCCTTCCGGGGCATCCCCAAGCTTAGGCTCTTGGTTATACTTGAATATTACCTTGGGGTGCCTTGGGCATCCCCAAGCTTAGGCTCTTGCCACTCCTTATTCCATAGTCCATCGAATCTTTACCCAAAACTTAAACTTCACAACACAAAACTTAACAGAAAATCTCGTGAGCTCCATTAGCGAAAGAAAACAAAATACCGCTTCAAAGTACTGTAATGAACTCATTCTTTATTTATATTGGTGTTAAACCTACTGTATTCCAACTTCTCTATGGTTTATAAACTATTTTACTAGCCATAGATTCATCAATATAAGCAAGCAACACAATGAGAACAGGACCTGTCAAAAACAGAACAGTCTGTAGTAATATGTATCAAACGTATACTTCTGGAACTCCAAAAATTATAAAATAAATTGGTGGACCTGAGGAATTTGTCTAGTAATCATATGCAAAAATATCAACTAAATACCACTCTCCAGTAAAAAGTTGAAGCTAATCTTGTGAGCGCTAAAGTTTCTGTTTTTTACAGCATGATCAAAAAGACTTCACCCAAGTCTTCCCAAAGGTTCTACTTGGCACAAACACTAATTAAACATAAAACCACGTCTTAACAGAAGCTAGATGGATTATTTATTACTAAACAGAACCAAAAAACAAGAAACTAAAATAAAATTGGGTTGCCTCCCAACAAGCGCTAATGTTTAACGCCCCTAGCTAGGCATGATGATTTCCATGATGCTCACATAAAAGATAAGAATTGAAACATAAAGAGAGCATCATGAAGAATATTACTAGCACATTTAAGTCTAACCCACTTCCTATACATAGGTATTTTGTGAGCAAACAACTTATGGGAACAACAATCAACTAGCATAGGAAGGCAAAACAAGCATAACTTCAAAACTTTAAGCACATAGAGAGGAAACTTGATATTATTGCAATTCCTACAAGCATATGTTCCTCCCTCATAATAATTTTCAGTAGCATCATGAATGAATTCAACAATATAACCAGCACCTAAAGCATTCTTTTCATGATCTACTTGCATAGAAATTTTACTACTCTCCACATAAGCAAAATTCTTCTCTTCAATAGTAGTGGGAGCAAACTCAACAAAATAACTATCATATGATTGAAAATTAAGATCAAGATGACAAGTTTCATGGTTATCATTATTCTTTAGAGCATACGTGTCATCGCAATAATCATCATAGATAGGAGGCATGCTTTCATCATAGTAAATTTGCTCATCAAAGCTTGGGCGACAAAAAATATCATCTTCATCAAACATAGCTTCCCCAAGCTTGTGGCTTTGCATATCAAGGATATTCAAGGAATTCATACTAACAACATTGCCATCATGCTCATCATTCAAATATTTAGTGCCAAACATTTTATAGACTTCTTCTTCTAGCACTTTGGCACAATTTTCCTTTCCATCATACTCACGAAAGATATTAAAAAGATGAAGCGTATGAGACAAACTCAATTCCATGTTATTTTTTTAGTTTTGTTTTATAAACTAAACTAGTGATAAAACAAGAAACTAAAAGATTCGATTGCAAGATCTAAAGATAAACCTTCAAGCACTCACCTCCCCGGCAACGGCGCCAGAAAAGAGCTTGATGTCTACTACGCAACCTTCTTCTTGTAGACGTTGTTGGGCCTCCAAGTGCAGAGGTTTGTATGACAGTAGCAAATTTCCCTCAAGTGGATGACCTAGGTTTATCAATCCGTGGGAGGCGTAGGTTGAAGATAGTCTCTCTCAAACAACCCTGCAACCAAATAACAAAGAGTCTCTTGTGTCCCCAACACACCCAATACAATGGTAAATTGTATAGGTGCGGTAGTTCGGCGAAGAGATGGTGATACAAGTGCAATATGGATGGTAGATATAGGTTTTTGTAATCTGAAAATATAAAAACAGCAAGGTAACAAACGGTAAAAGTGAGCGTAAACGGTATTGCAATGCTAGGAAACAAGGCCTAGGGTTCATATTTTCAGTAGTGGAAGTTCTCTCAACAATAATAACATAATTGGATCATATAACTATCCCTCAACATGCAACAAAGAGTCACTCCAAAGTCACTAATAGTAGAGAACAAACGAAGAGATTATGGTAGGGTACGAAACCACCTCAAAGTTATTCTTTCCAATCAATCCGTTGGGCTATTCCTATAAGTGTCACAAACAGCCCTAGAGTTCGTACTAGAATAACACCTTAAGACACAAATCAACCAAAACCCTAATGTCACCTAGATACTCCAATGTCACCTCAAGTATCCGTGGGTATGATTATACGATATGCATCACACAATCTCAGATTCATCTATTCAACCAACACAAAGTACTTCAAAGAGTGCCCCAAAGTTTCTACTGGAGAATCAAGACGAAAACGTGTGCCAACCCCTATGCATAGTTTCATGGGCGGAACCCGCAAGTTGATCACCAAAACATACATCAAGTGAATCACGTGATATCCCATTGTCACCACAGATACGCACGGCAATACATACATCAAGTGTTCTCAAATCATTAAAGACTCAATCTGATAAGATAACTTCAAAGGGAAAACTCAATCCATTACAAAAGAGTAGAGGGGGAGAAGAAACATAAGATCCAACTATAATAGCAAAGCTCGCGATACATCAAGATTGTGCCAAATCAAGAACACGAGAGAGAGAGAGATTGAACACATAGCTACTGGTACATACCCTCAGCCCCGAGGGTGAACTACTCCCTCCTCGTCATGGAGAGCGCCGGGATGATGAAGACGGCCACCGGTGAGGGTTCCCCCCTCCGGCAGGGTGCCGGAACAGGGTCTCGATTGGTTTTTGGTGGCTACAGAGGCTTGCGGCGGCGGAACTCCAAATCTATTCTGCTCCCTGATCATTTTAGGGTATATGGATATATATAGGCGGAAGAAGTACGTTAGGGGAGCCACGAGGGGCCCACGAGGGTGGAGGGCGCGCCCAGGGGGGTGGGCGCGCCCCCTGCCTCGTGCCTCCCTTGTTGCTTTCCTGACGTGCACTCCAAGTCCCCCGGGTTTCTTTTCTTCCAAAAATAACTTCTCCAGTTGGTTTCATTCCGTTTCGACTTTGTTTGATATTCCTTTTCTTCGAAACACTGAAACAAGGGGAAAAACAGGAACTGGCACTGGGCTCTGGGTCAATAGGTTAGTCCCAAAAATAATATAAAAGTGTTTAATAAATCCCATAAACATCCAAAATAGATAATATAATAGCATGGAACAATCAAAAATTATAGATACGTTGGAGACGTATCAACATGAACCTAGTGATGACAGTAATGATGATGTTCATGTTGATGCTCAACCTAGCAATGACAATGATGTAGAGATTGAACCTGCTGTTGATCTTGATAACCCACAATCAAGGAATCAACGTTATGATAAGAGATACTTTTTTGCTAGGAAGCACAGTAAAGAAAGAGAACCATGGGTTCAGAAACCCATGCCTTTTCCTCCAAAACCATCCAAGAAAAAGGATGATGAGGATTTTGAGCGCTTTGCTTAAAGGATTAGACCTATCTTTTTGCGTATACGTTTGACTGATATGCTTAAAATGAATCCTTATGCTAAGTACATGAAGGACATTGTTACAAATAAAAGAAAGATACCAGAAGCTGAAATCTCCACCATGCTTGCTAATTATACTTTTAAAGGTGGAATACCTAAGAAACTGGGAGACCCAGGAGTACCAACTATACCATGCTCCATTAAAAGAAACTATCTTAAAACTGCTTTATGTGATCTTGGAGCCGGTGTTAGTGTTATGCCTCTCTCTTTATATCGTAGACTTGATTTGAATAAGTTGACACCTACTGAAATATCTTTGCAAATGGCCAATAAATCAACTGCAATACCTGTCGGTATTTGTGAGGATGTGCCTGTTGTGGTTGCAAACGTTACTATTTTAACGGACTTTCTTATTCTTGATCTTCCCGAGGACGATAGTATGTCGATTATCCTTGGTAGACCCTTTTTGAATACTGCAGGGGCTGTTATTGATTGCAACAAAGGCAATGTCACTTTTCATGTTAATGGTAATGAGCATACGGTACACTTTCCGAGGAAACAACCTCAAGTCCACAGTATCAACCCTATTGGAAAAATTCCATCGATTATTATTGGAGGTTTTTAATTTCCTCTTCCTACTGTCAAGAAGAAATATGATATTCTTATTGTTGGGTACGTGCATATCCCCGTTGAGGTAACCTAGTGCTATTCGAAAATTCTCCGGTTTCATGTAATTCGGAATGAGTTTGTTAACAAGACTTGATCAACCTTGTTAGTGGATTCCTTTTGATGAGCATGAGATGGATGAAGTTCGAAAGCACAACTCTCTATACCCTCCTTTTACTTTCTGTTATTTAGATTAAATAAAGCAAAAATAGTATTTTCTGTCTGTTTTCTGAGTTATCCTTGCAATAAAAAAATACCTCGAAAATAAAAGTTCTCCAAATGCCTTGAAATTGAAATATGATTTTTTCTAGAATATTTGAGAATATCTGGTACTGAGAACACACTAGGGGGAGCCACCACCTGGCCACGAGGGTCCAAGGCGCGCCCACCCCCTGGGCACGCCCTCCTGCCTCGTGGGCCCCACGTGGCCCCCTCCACTTATTCCTGCACCCACATACTTCGTCTTCCTCCAGAAAAAATCACCACCTAGCTCAAACCCGTGTTCTAGCTCGTTTTGCTGCGATTTTCTATCTCCTTGCTCAAAGCTCCACTCACAAAACTGCTTTGGGGGATTTTTCTTCAGTATGTGACTCCTCCAATGATCCAATTAGTTTTTGTTCTAGTGCTTTATTCATTGCAAATTTTTGCTGCTTAGGTGACCCTGTTCTTGAGCTTGCATGTCATATTTATTTGGTCCCAAGTAGTTCTAATGCATGATATAGTTTCTAGGCACTTGTGGGAGTAGTTGCTATCAATTTTGTTGAGTTTGGTTCACTTTTATTTTGAGTCACTAAAAATTTCAGAAATTTTTCAGAGGAAGAAATATGTTTAGGAAAATGTACCAAGGTGGTTCTTCAATGAAGCAAGGACCCAGGCCCGCAATACGTGAGCCGGACCATGAACTACCAAGAGTAGCTCAAGTACGGCCTTGTGAATGGTCGTCAGAAAATTTCATGGTCCAAGCAGGAATTAAGGAGGAATTTGACGCGTATGTGCGTAATGCTGAACTCGAGAGCTTCGTGTCAGGTAAGTGCCCTCAACATTACCACCTAACTGACTCCTTTGTGAGAAGGTTTAAATTTACATCATCATGCAATTCTCACATGGTCCTGTTTGATTTATATGATAAATGTTATACCATGGACTTAGAGGATTTTAATACTGCTTGTAAACTCCCGCAGTGGGTTAGTGCTAGTGAACCTCGCAAATCTGAATATAAAGACTTTCTTGCTAGTATAAATGTGGGGGAATCTAGGGAAATCACGCAAGCTACCATAGGGAGCATTCATTTTCCTGCCATACATTATTTTGCTCTCTTTATAGGTAGATGCATTAACGGTAAGAACGAGGCATGTCACATGTGCGTTCCCGATCTTAGTCTTCTCAAGAGTGCTGTATTATGAGATAAACAATATAACTTGGGAGATTTGTTTGGTGGAATTTATGCAACCTGTTTAGCTAATTTTCTTGAGGTACCCATTCGTGAAAATGATATGGAGTTGCCTCCTGCTTATCTAGATTATAATGCTATGGTTCGTCATCAGTTTGTTGAGAGGAATGAACAATTCCTCTAATACTGACTAATCGTTGACAGACGTCACATTGTCCATGTTGCTCTCCCTGCTCCTACTTTCTTTGACTTTCAGGAAAAAGGGAGATATGTTATAACCAAGGAGGAGGCGAACGAGTATGAGAGGAGGACGGAGGCAGCTCGCCTCCAAGCTGCAGCTCATCAGGCAATAGCCGCTGCATCTCAGTACGACCCCAGTTACAACTTCGGATATCCGCCAGGCCAGCCGTGGCCATAGACCAACTTAGGCCAAAAGCCTAAGCTTGGGGGAGTATGTATTTCTCACCGACATTACATTCATGTTCACACACTCATGCCAGTTTTCGGTGCTCATACTTTTTCATTGTACTATCCATGCTAGTTTATTTTCCTTTTTCTTGCTTTCTTCTTCGTGTGCTTGAAAAACCTTAAGAATAACAAAAAAATCAGTTGTAGCTTTTAGTTAGTTTACTTTCCATGCTGGTAGTAGTAGTAATTAAAATAAAACCCAAAAAGATTTCTCGTTCTTCTTTTGCTTGTCGGGAGCTTTCCCATGTAAATAGTTTTTTCTTCTTTCTTTTCTTTGGGGGTCAATAGGAGAAGACCATGATGAAAATATTGAAGTGGCTTTTATATGCATTATTGTTGATTTAACCAAGAGCCCATATTACCTTGTCTTCTCCCTTGAATTAAATGCTTGCAGATTCCAGCTTAGTCCAATGCACGTGCACTATTATTATTATCCACACCATTCGGTCGTGCGAGTGAAAGGCAATAATGACGATATATGATGGACTGATTGAGATGAGAGAAGCTGGTATGAACTCGGCCTCTCTTGTTTTTATAAATATGATTAGTTCACCGTTCCTGATTCAGCCTATTATGAATGAAACATGTTTGCAATGACAATTAGAGATTATAGTTGCTTATGCCATGCTTAATTAGCTAGGAGTTTATAATGGGTTACCTTGCATGCCAACATGCTATTAAAATGGTTGTGATGTGGTATGATAGGGTGGTATCCTCCTTTGAATGATTCAAGTGGCTTGACTTGGCACATGTTCACACATGTAGTTGAAACAAAATCAACATAGCCTCCACGATATTTATGTTCATGGTGGATTATATCCTACTCATGCTTGCACAATGTTTATTAATTTTAATGCATCTTCATGACTGTTGTCGCTCTCTAGTTGGTCGCTTCCCAGTCTCTTTCTAGCCTTCACTTGTACTAAGCGGGAATAGTGCTTGTGCATCCACTTCCATAAACCCCAAAGTTATTCCATATGAGTCCACCATACCTTCCTATATACGGTATCTACCTGCCGTTCCAAGTAAATTTGTATGTGCCAAACTCTAAACCTTCAAATGAAATTCTGTTTTGTATGCTCGAATAGCTCATGTATCAACTAGGGCTATCTATATCTTCCATGCTAGGCGGGTTATTCTCAAGAGGAGTGGACTCCGCTCCTCACTCACGAGAAAATGGCTGGTCACCGGGATGCCCAGTCCGATGCTCAAACCAAATCAAATAATTGCAAACAAAACTCCCCCAGGATTGTTGTTAGTTGGAGGCACCCATTGTTTCGGGCAAGCCATGGATTGATGCTTGTTGGTGGAGGGGGGTATAAACTTTACCATTCTGCTTGGGAACCGCCTATAATGTGTGTAGCATGGAAGATATCGAGATCTCTTGGTTGTTATGTTGACAATGAAAGTATGCCGCTCAAAATATTATTTATCTCTATTTCAAAAACCGAGATCTGGCACCTCTACAAATCCCTGCTTCCCTCTGCGAAGGGCCTATCTATTTACTTTTATGTTGAGTCATCATCCTCTTATTAAAAAGCACCAGTCGGAGAGCATCGCTGTCATTTGCATCTATTACTATTAATTTATGTTGAGTATGACCATGACTGGATCTCTTTTACCATGAATTACAATGTCTAGTCAGTCCTTGATCTTCAGAGGTGCTCTGCATTTATGTTTTGCGGTCTCAGAAAGGGCTAGCGAGATACCATCTTGTTATATCATATTATGATTGTTTTGAGAAAGTGTTGTCATCTGAGATTTATTATTATTGCTCGCTAGTTGATTATGCCATTGATATGAGTAAACATGAGACCTAAGTGTTATTGTGAATATGGTTAGTTCACAATCTTTGCTGAAAACTTGAATGCTGGCTTTACATATTTGCAACAACAAGAGCAACCAGAGTTTGTAAAAGTTTTTCTTTATCACTTTCAGTTTGTCAACTGAATTGCTTGAGGACAAGCAAACGTTTAAGCTTGGGGGAGTTGATACGTCTCCATCATATCTACTTTTCCAAACACTTTTGCCCTTGTTTTGGACTCTAACTTGCATGATTTGAATGGAACTAACCCGGACTGACGCTGTTTTCAGCAAAATTGCCATGGTGTTATTTTTGTGCAGAAATAAAAGTTCTCGGAATGACCTAAAACTTCACGGAGAATATTTTTGGAATTAATAAAAAATACTAGCGAAAGAATCAAGACCAGGGGGCCCACACCCGGTCCACGAGGGTGGGGGCACGCCTCCCCCCTGGGCGCGCCCCCTGCCTCATGGGCCCCCTGGTGCTCCACCGACCTCAACTCCAACTCTATATATTCACGTTCGGGGAGAAAAAAAATTGAAGAGAAGGATTCATCGTGTTTTACGATACGAAGCCGCCGCCAAGCCCTAAACTCTCTCAGGAGGGTTGATCTGGAGTCCGTTCAGGGCTCCGGAGAGGGGAATCCGTCGCCGTCGTCATCACCAACCATCCTTCATCACCAATTTCATGGTGCTCACCGCCGTGCGTGAGTAATTCCATCGTAGGCTTGCTGGACGGTGATGGGTTGGATGAGATTTATCATGTAATCGAGTTAGTTTTGTTAGGGTTTGATCCCTAGTATCCATTATGTTCTGAGATTGATGTTGCTATGACTTTGCTATGCTTAATGCTTGTCACTGGGGCCCGAGTGCCATGATTTCAGATCTGAACCTATTATGTTTTCATGAATATATGTGAGTTCTTGATCCTATCTTGCAAGTCAATAGTCACCTACTATGTGTTATGATCCGGTAACCCCGAAGTGACAATAATCGGGACCACTCCCGGTGATGACCGTAGTTTGAGGAGTTCATGCATTCACTATGTGTTAATGCTTTGGTCCGGTACTCTATTAAAAGGAGGCCTTAATATCCCTTAGTTTCCAATAGGACCCTGCTGCCACGGGAGGGTAGGACAAAGGATGTCATGCAAGTTCTTTTCCATAAGCACGTATGACTATATTCGGAATACATGCCTACATTACATTGATGAACTGGAGCTAGTTCTGTGTCACCCTATGTTATAACTGTTGCATGAATAATCGCATCCAATATAATTATCCATCACTGATACAATGCCTATGAGCTTTTCACATATTGATCTTTGCTTAGTTAATTTACCGTTGCCACTGTTACAATTACTACAAAACTGCTACTGTTACCTTTGCCACCGTTACCGTTACTTCCATACTACTTTGCTACTAAATACTTTGCTGCAGATATTAAGTTATCCAGGTGTGGTTGAATTGACAACTCAACTGCTAATACTTGAGAATATTCTTTGGCTCCCCTTGTGTCAAATCAATAAATTTGGGTTGAATACTCTAGCCTCGAAAACTGTTGCGATCCCCTATACTTGTGGGTTATCATGATGCAGAGGACAACAACCATAACAAACAGTTCAAACTTGGTAGTATTATCTGTGTGAAAGTGCGACAAATGTGCTGATCGTGTGCGTCCTGAGAATAATAATTCTAATTGTTGTGCATGTTGATCCTGTGCCACTGATAGAACGAGCCAATGCATTGCTTATTTTAAGTATAAATTTCTATTAAAGCTAATTAAATTTAAGTAAAATGACCACTAACTCTTGTTATTACAGTACCAATACAGACCCGCTCGTGAACCGACGTGTGGGCGAAGTAGGTTTCTTAATGGAGGTGTTAGAATGCGCCGAGGGTGCATCTTCTGCCGGGCGTGCAGCGGGTGAGGGAGGGGTAGTTATTGTTGTCGCTTGTACACACTCAGTTTACTATTGAATCTAGTTCCCCAAGAGCTGAAAAACAAACTCATGCCGCCGCCTACCCACTCGTTCACTTGAAGAGACTCCAATGGTGATCCGAGGGGTGAGCCTGCTGGATATGGACTTCAGCAAGGAGTTCCCCTTTGAGTTTGCCGTTCAGTCCTATGGCTGCACCAAGTTGAATGTGATGTACACCAATGATCCGGACTCAGTGAAGCTCTGCCTTGCCGAGTTCAAGCAGTACCTACAGGACGAGAAAGCACAAGGTCGCAGGAGTAGACCTTGTGCCCATCCATTCGTCTCCTGACAGGGACCAGCGGATCGCCGTCACCCAGGTATGTGTGCGGGACGAGGTTCTCATCTACCACCGTTGTAGGGCCATCAGAGGTTCTGGAGCATTCGCCCATTTCATCGGCAGCGCCGACTGCACCTTCGCTACGGTGGAGAGAAGGAAGAACGCGACGATTCGGCCATCTGGTGCAACAAGCTTGTCGACATCCAGAAGCAATACAAGATCATCGGCAACGGGCAGGAGAAGGACTCCGTGGTCGACCTCGCCGAGACCATCATCGACCCCTGATACGCCAACATGAAAGAAGACAACGATACCAAGGACCTGAACACGTGGGAGGTACCTTTGAATCTAGCCTACATAACCTACGCGGCCAAGGACGCATATGCATGCTACGACATGTACAGGCGGATCTTGGACATGAGGGCGTGTCTGCTTCCCGTAACTGATGAGTACACAGACAGTCGCAGCGTCATGATCAAGCGTGCCAGGAAGGTCTAGATGTTGTACTTTATCTGTTTATAAGCACCTTTATCATCTGAGTGTTTCATGCATTAGCCTATGTGTTGTAATTATCTGTTTTGTCCGAAATATTTCTTTTAAGATCCCATTAACCTGTTTGCTTTTTTTAGCAGCTATTTGCTTATGTATGTAACTAGTTCACTTGTCCATTAAAAAACTAGTTCACTCGGTTGCCGTGCTTTGAATCTCCTTCCTCCCAACATATTCCCCTTCTCAGGTGCACCCAGCAGGTCTTGTACACAGACATATGGGACCAACCACCTATCCATTTGTATTTCTTTATTTTGTTCAATCTTTCGTCCTCTTCCTATACAGTGGCTGGCCATCATAGCCTATGGCATTGGCCAGGCCATCCCTCTACTCCCACACATTGTCCGACGGCGGCAGCTCCACCGGCCCACCCTGCACCTGAACAAGTCAACCCTCGTACTCCCCTCCGCCTGCGTCTTCCCCCGCTCCGGTTCATTCGGTCCGAGGTCTCGATGTCGTCCTCCGTCTTGGTGCTCTCGCCACGGCGCCTCGTCTGTCGTTCCCAACATGGTTAGCAAAACAAGAGGAATTGGGAGACAATTGTTCGTCGAGAGGCTGACAGTCCCGGGCCCACCAGGTCCATGTCCTAGGTTTTGTTGTTTAACATGGGCAGCCCACGACATGTTTCAACATTTTTTGGATCCAGCAGGTATCAAGCGGCCTCTGGGCCTCCCAACCTAGCTTGTCTATAACATCGGCAACCCAAGTTATGTTTGTTTTTTCAAGACGACGCATAGTTCTATTTTTCTATAAGAATGCAAAACTGAACCAATGTTTTCTATAAGAATGCAAAACTGAACCTATATTTATATATTATTTTATTACATATATATATATAATAGAAACAACATAAGGTTCCGTTAAACCTGTCGTTCGTCCAACCATTTTATAGACCTCCCACTTCCTTTATTTTTCGTTTTCATTAATCCTATATCTGAATTTTCTCCCACTTTCTTTTTTGATGTAAACTGAGTTTTCTCCCAGTACTTTTCCCTAGAACCAACTCAACTGTCCCATGTCTAGCCTAAAAATTAATAATACCCCATGTACTATTAACTCATCAAATTAAAATGATATTTTATTTCGTAAGTTGAAAGTTCTTACAAAATAATAATGATAATTGTTTATATATAACTTGGCAAGTTAACTCCTAGTGATTGCGTACATAAGCTTGCAAAGATTTTACTGACCAATGCAGTAATAGAAGTGCAATCATGTGTTTATGTTTTTATAACATTTCTCCGTCCGGCCCAACATGATATTTTCACCCAGCCCAGCAAGTCTGCGAATTTCGAGAAAAATGCGAATGGGCTTTAAATTCTACCATATATATAAACGGGCTGCATAGATGCTACATCATTGTTTCACCCAGCCCACCAAATGGACTAAAAAACAAATGGACTGGCTGACATGTGGGCCAGTAGGTCGAAGCCTAAGAAGGCGTTGGATTTACATCCAATGGCCGGCATTCTTCTTCAATCTCTCATCTTCTTCCCCCAGTGCTGCCGGGACCGCCTACTCCAGCGTCCAGCGGCGTTGTTTTGCGCGCGTCGGCGAAACGCTACCCAGCCGACGGCCAGGCCATCCCTCCATTCCGCACCTCCTGTTATTCTCCGCCGAGTGTAGGCCCACCACGCACCCGAACCAGTCAAGTTTCCCACTCCTCTCCGTCTGCGACTCCACTGCCGTGTCTTCCCCATCTCTGGGTCATTCCAGTCTGGGGCCTCGCCGTCGTCCACCGCCTCGGTGCGCTCGGTGCGGCGTGGTCAACATACGAGAGTCATCGGAAGAGGACTGTACGTGGAGAGCCTGACGGCTGGGACCCACGAGGTCCATGGTCGCACGCAAGGAAAGTTCCTCCTTATTAAGCTGTTTCCTCCCCCCTGACAGCTGGGACCCACCGGCTGTATCTTTGCACAGAAGGAAGTGTCTCCTTGTTATGCGAAAAAAAACCATTCCTCCCGATGACAACTGGGACCCGGCAGATTTGGTGGCTGACTTGTGGGCCTACTAAGCAGACGTGTACGCAGGGCTTTGTCAACTTAATCAACAAATGATTCTACCAGCTGGACCGTTGGATGTTAATCCAACAGCCATGCTCCTTCTTCAACCTCTGTTCTTGCTCCTATCTCCCGTGGGCAGCAGTGCTGCCGCGCACCCGAACCAGTCAAGTTTCCCACTCCTCTCCATCTGCAACTCCACTGCCGCGTCTTCCCCATCTCTGGGTCGTTCGAGTCTGGGGCCTCGCCGTCGTCCACCGGCCTTGGTGCGCTCGGCACGGTGTGGTCAACATGGTCAACAATCGAGAGTCATCGGAAGATGACTGTACGTGAGAGGCTGACAGTGGGGACGCACCACGCCCATGGACGCATGCATCCAACTACATCCTTTTTACCCTGAAAAATAATGTTTTCTCCCCCTGACTGCTGGGATCCACCAGCTACATCTTCGCACGCAAGGAAGTGCATCCATATTACGGGCAAAAAAATGATTCGCCCTCCTGACTGCTGGGACCCACAAGCTACATTTTCGCACGCAAGGACGTGCCTGACAATCGGGACCCACCCGGTCGAAGCGTATGTAGCATTGTCATTCTGGTCGTGAACGTGTACGTACATACTGGTCGATGTAGAGGCGCGCATCTAGCATGTACATGTACGTAGAGAGGCCAGGGTGCAAGAAAGTAAATACGGCCACGTACGTACATACGGGCGGGGTCTCGAACGCCTACTCGCGCATACGTACGGCCATGGCTCGTGTACATGGCTGTGGCTGGGTCGGAACGAAGAAACTGCGTCGTCGTCGTGTTCATGGGGAGGCAACGGAATGCGTTGTGTTCATCGGGAGGTAACGGAACGCGTGCTGTTCATCGGGAGCCAACCGGCTTGGACGGAACAAGCGATGGAAACGAGGCCTGGCGTACCATAGAACGGAGGAAACGGCCTTGTGTTCGACCGGCCACGGTGGAAACAGGATCATGTTCATCGGGAGGGGTCTGGCGTACCGCAAAACGGAGGAAACGGACCTCCTACGGTCGAAATGGGGTCCTTTTGATTGGGAGGGGTGTGGCGTACCGCAAAACGGAGGAAACGGACCTCCTACGGTCGAAACGGAGTCCTTTTGATCGGGAGGGGTGTGGCATACCGCAAAACGGAGGAAACGGACTTGTGTTGGAGCGGTACGATCGAAACGGGGTTCCTGTTCATCGGGAGGGGTGTGACGTACCGCAAAACGGGACTCCACGAGATACTGTTCATCTCTAGCGTCGACCTCCTCCAGCCTCCATGGGCTCCTGTTCATCCACCGTCGACCTCCTCCAGCCTCCACCTGCGACTGTTCATCCACGGGCTCCTGTTCATCCAGCCTCCACTGCGCGCTCCTCCACCGGCTACTGTTCAACCAGCCCTCTCCACGGGGGTCCTATTCCACCACCCCTCCACGGGCTATTGCTCATCCAGCCCTCCACCGGCTACTGTTCAACCAGCCCTCCACCGGCTACTATTCAACCAGCCCTCCACGGGCTCCTGTTCATCCAGCCCTCCACGGGGTCATGTTCATCCACCGGCTCGATCGATCGGGGTACTGTTCATCCAGCGGCAATGGCCTCTACTACCATGGGTTCCTGTTCATCCAACCCCCCATCGGGAAGTGTTCATCCAAACCCCCTCAACAACGCTCACTATTCATCAAGGGAAGGAGGCAACAGTGTTCGATCGGCTTCAGTTAGCAGTAGTAGCAAAGCAATCACTCGGGTTCAGTTAACAGCAAGGGATCGATCGATCGCTCGGTTCAGTAACGCGTAGCCTGCAGTGCAATTGCTCGGGTTCAGTTAGAGCCCAACGCCTCGCTCGGGTTCAGTTAGAGCCCAACGCCTCGCACACACGCGCCTACGTACGAGAGAAACGCGCATCGCTCGGCCCCCGACCACCCACCGTAACCGGGAACTCCCCGATATTTTCCTCGCCCTCGCTTCTACCACGGTTTTTCCGTCATGGACGGCCCAAAGAATGTCATGCAGCTGCGTCTCCGACCCGCCCAGGACGAAAAGCCCATTTTCTGTCATGATTTTTTATCATAGAAGTAGGACCCCACCACATCTATGATGATACCGGGTTTTTTCACAATTATCCTCATAGAAGTGTCATAAGTATGACAGAAAAAAATTCGTTCGGCCCAAAATGTCACGGATGTGTTTTTTTTGTAATGATGCATACTGAAGTAGGAGAAACGAGGATCTAATCATCTACTTATTGTTGCAACGATGCTTGCCATTGCTCTGCTTCCGGCTGGATCCCTGGCCGTTTTGGGGAAGGAGGGACTTCCTCATGTCAACGATCCGCCTGTACATGTCATAGCTTGTGTACGCCTCCTTGGCCGCGTACACGACGTGAGCTTTGTCGAGTTTCTCCATCCAGGCCGAGTGCTAGGCACGCTTGTCCTTGTTGCATGAATCCTTCATGTCTTTGTAGTAGGGGTCGATGATGGCCTCGGCGAGGTGAACCAGTGAGTCCTTCTCATGCTCCTTGCTGCCCCTGATCTTGTATTGGCCCTGGATGTCGACAAGATTCTGGCAGTCAATGCCCGAATTCTCGAGCGCCTTTACATCGCTGGTGATGTCCACCACAGCGAACGTGTAGTGGGGGTTGTTGACAAACCTGGCGAAACGCTCGCAAGGCCTTGTGGCCAGGCAGTAGTGGTAGACGAGGACGTGGTGGCGCACGCACATCTCGGGGACAGCGACCTTGGGACGATACCTGGCACGAGCGCGGGTGTACTCGAGGTCGAACCCGACCACCTTGTACTTCTCCACGGCAAGCAACAGCTCCATGATGTGGATGGAGTGCTCCGCCCAAACCGGGTCGTTGGTGTACACCACCGAGAGGTCCATGAACCTTCTGCCGGTGTCCACCACGGCACGCATGGTGAACTGCTGCTCGTCGTCGGCAGCCGCTCGAAGCGCCGTTGGAGCCGCGCAGGATACCCTCTAAGAATTTCTCGTGGTGGGTGTGCTTCTTGCAATGGTGGGGCGCGATCGAAAGGTTGAAGAGACACAAGGGTAGGTTAAATGGCCGTTGTAATAAACGGGGCTGGCCGGCCTGTAATCGTCACGTCTTGTCACGGCGTTCATAGCGGAGGATTCCAGAATCCAGTGCATGCTTGACAACACCGCACCCCAGGCGTGGGTTCGAAGAGCCTGTTCCCGCGCTACCGCGCTGTTTATCGCGCAAGCTTCCCGCCCGGATAGTTTGGCCACGCGTTGGCTAGAAGAGGGACAAATCGTGGGCGTTTATTGGCAAAAAGCTTTGTAAAAACAAAGTGTGTGGAATGACTTTGGTCATAAGTTTACCCTTGGGTGATGAGGTCAAAGTTACACAGAAGGGTGATGATGGACACTCGAGTGCGATAATTAATTCTACGCTCTACAGTGCACAAGGTGGAAGAAACCAACTGTGTGCAATATTGTCGAAGATCGCAGTCGAGTTAGCTATACAGATCGTGTGCTGTGAGATCGACAAGGTAAACTGATTCAAGAATGGTTAATAAAATCTAAGACCATTGCATGTTAAGGTCAAAATAGTGCTAGCAATATACGAGTCTCATACGATGTCATTTCAATGATTGTACCACAAAAGCTCGAAATGTTACAAGGTTCAAATTCTAGAGTTATATGGCTCAAATTCGAAGATTACAAGGTTCAAACTGATATTAGAAATGAAATTCAGCTCATCAACTGCAAACGCTCGTGCTGATGCGCTGAACATGGATATCAGAGAGGTTCAAACTAATATCACCACTTCTAAGTCTGGCTTCGAAACCTCGCAATTTTTGCAAAGGGGTCAGCCACTGAGAAGTCATGTATGGGGTTGACCCGATGACTTCCGATTACTCTGTCATCTGAAGTTCCAAAATGAAATTCAGCATTTTTGGAGCCTACTCCATTCTGCCGCAGGCACCGGCGCTGATCAACAGACCATTCATTTTTGTGAAATAAATGTAGGGCAAACCTCATTTCCTTCAGCACCCTTGCTCTGAGAACAAAGAACCTGGCGAATATAATCTATGGTAAGGTCCCTCGGTAGGAGTTCAAAGTAATCCTGAGAGATGCGAATCTAGGCATTCGACGTGATTGTTATATTGTATCACATTATCCACCACTGGGCCTAATCTTATCTGCAAAAGAAGAAAACGTGGTAGTGCCTACATGCAGTTTTGAACATTACTACAGGCCTAGCTATTTGGTTTGCAGGATTTGTAAAATGCACTAACATGCCATCTTCGATCTGACATGATTAACAAGGGCATTTGATTACATTCTAGAAAAATGTAGCCTTCTTCACAAGAGGTTGGAGTGGATGAAAAGTTCCCTAAGAAAACTAGTACAGATGAATCCAAAGGAGAAATGCTTATTGATTGTAACCATATGGATCAAGAAACCAATATGGGGGGCATGTATGTAATAAAATCCTCCAAAAGAACCTTCAGAAATCGTAGTACATTTTCATTGTAAACTTGGAAAAAGTGTCACAAATTGAACTCCCTTATGGTTAACATTTAACAGGAAAGGAACATCACCTCGATATATAGCTTCTCCAGGCACGGAAAGCATCTCAGGAAACTAACAACTTGCTCCAGGTCGGGCCCGATAGATTCTAGTGCCAAGACCTTCATTGTGCGCAGTTTCGGGGTCAAGCTTGTCGAAATCATTTTCTGAATGACAGACGAACAAACATCTTCAAAATTATAAATAATGTTAATTTGTAGAAGGAGAGGTAGAAGGCGGCTGTTGTACCTGAACGGGTGTGGATCCAATAACAAGTTCGGAGTATTTGTCAGACGAGTAGCCCACCAGTGTCAATTTCGGCGCAGAAATGGCATTGATTCTTGTTGGACCTTCTTGATCAACTACAAGTAATCTCTCAAGTGAAGGTGTGTCCTGGATGACCATACCATGGTCCACCTTTTGTGATGTCTTCCTGCCGCACCAGCAACACACATAAATAGTCTAGAGAGTCATGGAGGTGATGTGGAAGGTACTCATCCCATTGATCGCCTGAAGATGAAGGTACTCGAGTGCAGTATAGCCACGGAGCAGGCGCTCCATGTCACCCTTTGAGAGGCAGACGGCGACGAGCTCGAGGTGCTTCAGTCGTGGTAGAATAAGAGCGGGCGTGTCATTAAGGGGCGGGAAATGGCAGTTCCTGAACTTGGCGACGCGCGGCATGGGCGCGAGGCAGAGTGCGGACGTTGGCAGCGACCGCATATGCCCATCATCAAAAGTGAGCTCCTCGAGCTGATCTAGGGCGGGGGATCAGAACCAGTCATCAAGCTTGACTCGGTCCTTGCCGTTGGAATGGAACTTGCCCATTCTAAGGCCTTTGGTTGGGCCAAGGATCTTGGAGAACGCATCCAAGCTTTTGCAATAGCCATGGCAGAGCTCGTGGGTGTCGATGAGGTCGAGAGGGCTGGAGTTCCATAGGGGGCGCCACCGCCGGGAAAGGAGGGTTGTCCGCGCCCAATATTTGATTGGGAGGAGGGAGATGATGACTCTCAACATATCATCAGGGAGGCTGCTGATTAAGTCTAGGCCTGCTGGAGTCGCTTGCGGTTCTAGCTCGCCCCGCCTCCGCTTGTTGGCAGCCCCGTTCTCCACCTCCGGAGTCTCCTTGTCAGCGGCGCTTTCTGATAGAAATGGGAGTACAGGGAATATTTAGTTAAAACAGGGCAATAGAAAAGTGTATTGGTAACTAGAAGTTATTAGGTAGGGATATAGTAAGAAAAGGGAATAACAATTGGTTGCTTAAATACTACACAATTCATTTGACATTGCTGGGTATGTCAACATATGCAGATAGTTGAAAAGAAAACTTACTTCGAACAAAGTCTGGACGGATGATTTTGTCGGCGAAGTTAGCATATATCTCATGACGCCCTTCTATGTGCAGTGCAATTTTAGTGCCAGCTTTCAGTACATAAAACTTTGCAATTTCATTCCAAAAGCCAGTGCCAAAATAGGAGTCACCACGTTCATCAAGTCTTACAGTAGCAACGATTGTAAATCCATGGTTTGTGTGCAGTATGACATTCGTGGAGCCTTGATGTATGTAAAGGGAAAATTGTGCACTACATAATCTGTTGCATAGCGAGGGATGTCCTGCAGAAAATGGTAGGATTGTTAAAGATAATATGGTAACATGCAAATATGGGCCCAAATTGAAAGAACTGTACAGCAGTTGAAATCGAAGGACAAAAGTCTATAATTAAACAGATAGGGTAAACATGATGTCATGGAAATATGAGAGTAATCGAAAGAACAATACATCATTAATTTTCCTAATATAGAAACAAGACGGGAAAATCCCCTTTGACGTATATGGTGCATGTGGCACCTTTTATCCAAATGTAGCAATATTTAGAATATGTTCAGGAAAGTAGGTCATGTCAACCGATTTAGGGTGAGACTGAACATACCGCACGCGTCCTCAAGTTATCTGGTACGATGAGATGGAATCTCTGGCGGCGGTCGCCAAGTCCTGAAGCGTCAGCGCACTGTACATTTTGTGAATGAAAGAAAACCCTCAAATCAGCTCGAATAAAAATGAATTCACGGCGATTTCCGTCGGGTGATTAAAGGAGGCAGATGAACTAGGATAAGAGATGAGATAATATCTCGTTAAATTAGTTACCTTGTCGTCCATGAGAAAGAACCCTCAGTACGGCAGATTCCCCAACCGAGCGGAGCTGGGTCGACCGCGAGCAGCGTCGAGAAAGTCGATGGCGATAGGCGGCGGCAAGCGGAAGTGGCCAAATGCGGTGGGTTTTGCCAGCAGCCTAGCGGCGGCGGCAAGCGTCGAGCTAAGTGTTTACCGCCGCGATAGGCGGTGCCATGGCATAGACGCGGAGGAGCTTGTGCAGGTGTTAATGGGGAACGTACCGGAGGGGCTGAGGAGGTGGTGGGCGGGGTGAGGGTTTTTTTGACGTGGGGATGGTGAGGGTTTTCTTTTTTCTTTTTTGAATTGGGTGGTGAGGGTTTTTTGTCCCACAAAGAATTTTGGGGGCGACGGTTTGCTAGAGCGAACCGTGTGTGATTGACGCAGCAGGCAAAATGAAAGTCATAACAGGCATACTCAAGCGTACATAGTTCGATCCATCCCACATCTCATCTCACATGCGGCCGGCACGATCCTGAAGCTTCTCCAGGTACTCGGCGTACGCGTCGTGCGCCACCCTGCGAGAATACTTCTGCTTGAAGGAGCCAACGGCCCGTCCTCGTGCATACGCCAGAACGCTTAGATACGCGTCATGAATCTTGTGGTTGCAAAATGGGCATCCATAGCCGTCGTTCCAGGTCCTAATACGCCTGTTATGCATTCCCGCATAAAGGTCCCTCAGGATTTGCCTCTTGTACCTCCTTTGGGCATCTTCATCCTCGCTGTCCACATCGTCAGACGGCACCTATACAAATAGTAAAACAAATTTGGCATCAAATCACTGATTACATGCCGTGAAGTAGGATTAGGAATTTATGGCTATTTATTTATACATATCCAGAGATTATGGTTCGATTTTTAAGCACAGTCGTCTATGTACAGACCAATCTTGAAGAAAATAATGGCACAAACATAGGTAGGTCATTCAAAATCAATTGTCAAGTCCTCGCTAGGAATTGTTAGCACGAACACTAGCAGAAATCATTTGCACAGATGAAACAAATAATCACTTATCACCTGTACCATTCAAACAATCAATACACTACACGGATCTAACGAAACTTACTCATATTTCATGGATTGGGAGAACATAACCACATGATTTCTATTCCAAAAAGGGGGAGGCAGGAGTAACACTACAAAAAAAAAGACATCCGTGACATTTTGGGCCGAACGAAATTTTTTTCTGCCATACTTATGACACTTCTATGACAATACTTATGACAAAACACGGTATCATCATAGATGTGGTGGGGTCCTACTTCTATGACAAAAAATCATGACAGAAAATGGGCTTTTCGTCCTGGGCGGGCCGGAGACGCAGCTGCATGACATTCTTTGGGCCGTCCATGACGGAAAAAACCGTGGTAGAAGCAAGGGCGAGGAAAATATCGGGGTGTTCCCGGTTACGGTGGGTGATCGGGGCCGAGCGATGCACATTTCTCTCGTACACGCACGCGCGTGGGTGCGAGGCGTTGGGCTCTAACTGAACCCGAGCGATTGCACTGCAGGCTACGCATTACTGAACCCGGGCGATCGATCGATGGCTGTTAACTGGACTCGATCGAGCGATTCCTTCGCTACTGCTGCTAACTGAAGCCGGTCGATGCTGCCTCTGGATGAACAGTGAGCATTGCGAGGGGTTTGGATGAACAGTTCCCGGTGGGGGTGGATGAACAGGACCCCGTGGTGTTGCCTCTGGATGAACAGGACCCCAATCGATCGAGCCGGTTGGGGCTGGATGAACAGGACCTCGTGGAGGGTAGGATGAACAGGACCACCCCGTGGAGGGCAGGATGAATAGTAGACGGTGGAGGGCTGGATGAACAGTAGCCCGTGGAGGGGTGGTTGAACAGGAGCCCGTGAAGAGGGCTGGTTGAACAGTAGCCAGTGGAGTAGCGCGCGGTGGAGGCTGGATGAACAGGAGCCCGTGGATGAACAGTCGCAGGTGGAGGCTGGAGGAGGTCGACGGTGGATGAACAGTAGCCCGTGGAGGCTGGAGGGGGTCGACGGTGGAGATGAACAGTATCCCGTGGACTCCCGTTTTGCGGTACACCACACCCCTCCGATGAACAGAACCCCCGTTTCGACTGTAGCGCTCCAACACAAGTCCGTTTCCTCCGTTTTGCGGTACGCCACACCCCTCCCGATCAACAGGACCCTGTTTCGACCGTAGGAGGTCCGTTTCCTCCGTTTTGCGGTACGCCAGACCCCTCCCGATGAACAGGATCCCGTTTCGAACGTGGCTGGTCGAACACAAGGCCGTTTCCTCCGTTCTGCGGTACGCTAGGCCTCGTTTCCATCGGATGTTCCGTCCAAGCCGGTTGGCTCCCACCCGTTCCGTTGCCTCCTGATGAACATGACGCATTCCGTTGCCTCCCCATGAACACGACGACGACGCTGTTTCTCCGTTCCGACCCAGCCATGTACACGAGCCCTGGCCGTACATATGCGCGAGTAGGCGTTCGAGACCCCGCCCGTATGTACGTACGTGGCCGTATTTACTTTCTTGCACCCTGGCCACTGTACGTACGTGTACATGCTACGTGTGCGCCTCTACTACGACACGTGCGCGCCTCTACATCGACCAGTATGTACGTACACATTCGCGACCAGAATGACAACGCTACGTACACTTCGACCAGGTGGGTCCCGACTGTCAGGCACTTCCTTGCCTGCGAAGATGTAGCTGGTGGGTCCCAGCAGTCAGGGGGGAGAATCATTTTTTTTGCCCGGACGCACTTCCTTGTGTGTGAAGATGTAGCTGGTGGGTCCCAGCAGTCAGGGGGAAACGTTTTTTTTGCGAAATACGGTGGCCCGTCCGGTGGGTCCCCGCTGTCAGGTGGAGGAATAATTATTTTGCGTGTAATAAGGAGGCACTTCCTTGCTGCGGCCGTGGACCCAGCTATCAGCCTCTCCACATACAGTACTCTTCCGATGGAAGTCGTTCCTTGACCACGTTGATCACGCCGCGCCAAGAGCACCAGGGCGGTGGACGACGGCAAGGCCTAGGAAGGGGACGACGCGGAGCCGGGGAAGACGCGGCAGTGGAAGCCCGCGCGGAGAGGAGTACGAGGGTTCACTGGTTCGGCTGCGGTGTGAGGCTGCCACCGCCGCAGGGCCTGGCCGGCGGTGGGAATAGTAGGGGCGGTGAGGCCTCCGTGGCAGCACAGCCGGCCACGGGAGGCAGGAGCATGCGGCACGACCGGCGCTGCTTTGGGCGGCTGGAGCAAGAAGACCAGAGGTTGAAGAAGCACTACGGCCGTTGGATTGACATCTTACGGTCACTGGAGCTAGAATCGTTCCTATTGACTAAGTTGACAAAGCACTCCATCCCCGTCAACTTAGTAGGCCCACAAGTCAGCCTCCCACCAAGGTGGGTCCCAACTAGCAGGGGGAGTATTCATTTTTTTGTGCGTAATAAGAAGGCACTTCCGGTGGGTCCGAGCTGACAGCGGGGGGAACCTTTTTTCGTGAAATACGGTGGCCCGTCCGGTGGGTCCCAACAGTCAGGGGGGAAACGTTTTTCGCCAAATACGGTGGCCCGTCCGGTGGGTCCCTGCTGTCAGGTGGAGGAATAATTATTTTCCGCGTAATAAGCAGGCACTTCCTTGCAGCTGCCGTGGACCCAGCTATCAGCCTCTCCACGACAGTACTCTTCTGATGGAAGTCGTTCCTTGACCACGTTGACCATGCTGCGCCGAGAGCACCAGGGCGGTGGACGACGGCGAGGCCTAGGAAGGGGATGACACGGAGCCGAGGAAGACGCGGCAGTGGATGCCCACGCGGAGAGGAGTACGAGGGTTCACTGGTTCGGTTGCGGTGTGAGGCTGCCGTCGTCGCAGAATAACAGCGGGTGTGGGTGAGTAGAGGATGCCCTGCCCAGCGGTGGGAGTAGTAGGGGGCGGTGAGGCCTGCACGGGAGGCGGGAGCAGGCGGTCCCGCCGGCGCTGGATTTGGCGGTTGGAGCAAGAAGATCAGAATTGAAGAAACACGACGGCCGTTGGATTGACATCCAACGGTTACGTCTGCTAGCATCGTTTGCTGACGTATATAATAACAAAAAAATCTTGCATACGCATCAACTTAATAGGCCCATAAGTCAGACCATTCCCTCTTTTTTTAATAATTTATATATAGCTCATTGCGACTTCTTATGCAATTTATTGCAGTCCTTTTTTTGGTTGGCCAGGGCCAATTTCGCATATTTCTGTGGGTTCCAAACTATTTTTAATACCAAAATGTCGAGCCAGATTTAAAGTACTTTGAAGATATATTTAAATTAGGTTAATGCCCAGTGAAATAGGAATCTGAAAATGTGAAAAAATTCAGAAATTATAAAGTAATTGCCAATTTTTCATCTGTTTTTATATTTACAACCCATTTCATATTACTTTCAAGATTTGCAGGCGTCTTGAAAGAGTTGCAACCCATCACGGCGTAGAAAAATAAGTAGGCCTGGATTGGGTATTCTTCAGAAAAAATGAACTGGGCTCATTTTCACAAAGAAAAAATAGCTGGGCTGGTCACATGGTGAACATAAAATATAAACCTGGGCTAGACGGGCCACAGCCCAGTTCAAACCCTGCTCCGTCTCAACAATAACAAAAAAATACTGCTTGAGCTGCTACGTCCCAGGTGTCAGCCGATCTTGTGTTGTTCTCTTGTCTATTGACTATATACGCTCATAATGTCGTGGGTCCCAGATGTCAGGAAAACACTAGGAGGAAGAATTGTATTTTTCCATACGCTGACATGGTGGGACCTAATGTCATCCTCTCCACGTACTTCTGCCGATTCCTGTTGTTTGTTGACCATGTTGACAACGCGAGAGGGCGGCGCCGCGGCGAGCGCACCAAAGCGCGCGGAGGACGATGGCGAGGCCTTGGATGTCGGTGTTAACGATTTAGGAGATGGTGGGGCGGCGATGCGTGCGCTGAGGCGCAGCCAGCCGTGGGAGGCGGAAGCAGGCGGCCCCGCCGGCGCTGGTTTGGTTTTGGCGGCTGGAGGAAGACAAGACTGAAGAAACACGACAGACTGTAAAAGCAGCAGGAGTACTTAACAACCTTAACTGAAACCAGCAGGGGCACTTAACAACCATAGCTGAAAGCAGTATGAGTACTTATACAGGTTCAACCATACAAAGCACGCCTCGAACAGTGCTACTTTGCCGACAGTTAACCAAGGGTGAGGCCGCCAAGCCCCAGGACAAGGCCCAGGCGCCACCCCGCGCATCCACAACCTTCTGAAAGCGGCTTCATCTCGCAATGTGGTCAATAAACAGGATATTCGCTTTAGATCCATGGAAAAGCAGGAACATAATCTTCTGTCCTATTCTCCAAGATGGACGGGCCTTCATTATTTGAGACCACCCATGAATAAGTATCTTTTCATGTCCAAGGGAAATGGAGTAGGTCGACATAAACATCATGTTGTGACCAAGCGCAAGTCTGACCCGACCATTTGTATAGGAACAATAGAACTGGGCAGTTTCTGTTTCAAGAAGATCACAGCTGTAAAACTGTGTATAAGCAATAGTTTATGAACAACATATATAACAGAAAATAGCTCGTACCATAAGTTTCTCGACACAGTTGGACCTGTTTAACGAGTGCAGCAGTGGCACACATATCCCACGTGGCCTTCCACCATTGAAACGCCCCACAAGGACCTCAAGACGATCAATAAAGTGTAGGAACTTGTGGATGTTGTCCCAGTCAACTTCAATGTCATCAATAACAGCCGAGTTGTTACAGAATAACAAACGAGCAGCCTACTTAACTCTGAAAAAACCTACACGTGCCACCAATTATAAGAAAATATTAGTTAGAAGTAGCATCTTCGTGAGATATTCGTTGCTACTTCTAAAGTTAAATTGTGATCAGTTAGACAGAATAGGTGGATTAAGAAGTAATCGAGGCAACAAGCAAGAACCAGATACAAAACTAACATGGATGAACAATTGGAACGACGTCGGGGTGGAAGATCGCAGTGAAGATGAGACCAGGTTCTGCTATTTCCATCAACATTCGTGCGCCAACTTTCAGTCCGTAACACTTGAAAAAGTTTATCCAAGTTCGGCCATAAAAAAAGCAGCGATCTTCTTGGTTCATGAACCCAACTCGAAACTTATATCCATGGCTTGTCTTCACTGTTACCATTAAACTGGTGTATTCAGTTATGGCAAGGCCGAGCATCTTGAGCACATGTGTTCTGGCAGAGGAAGGAATGCACTGCAGGAAAAATAATATGAGAACACAATGTATTCCCAATATCCAAATCTAGAAATACTTTCCTCCTTCACGTCAGTGTTGACCATGGTACTAGTACCTTTTATCCAAATATAGAAATCCAAATTTCCAAATTAGTCGACATCATTTTCAAAAAACCCCACCCTCCCGGATTTGAAAAGAGGATTCTAGGAACATACTGTGCGGGTTTTAAAATCCTGTGTTAGGATGAGAAGGAACAAGTGTGGCGTCTCGCCGAGGGCACAGAAACCTGTAGGGTCCTCGCACTTTGGGCACTGCAAATGAAACAAACTAGATTCAGTACGAAGAAAAATGCATCAACGGCGGCGGCTGCCATCCTAGGAGTACCCGTGACCAAGGGACTTGGATTTATCGGGGATGGATGAAGAATTCGTACCAGGTTCTCCATGAGAAAACCCTATGCAATCGCCGAGCGGGGGTTTTCTTTGAACAAGCAGACAAGGGAGAAGGGATTCAGGCCAAGTGAAATATTGCCGCTTCGTCCGTCCAGCTTACTGCTAAAGCTGGAAAGGTGGGGGTTTTTGTGATTTGACGGCTCATTGGGCATTAATGCGGCGCTACGACCGGGGTGTGTCTACCGTGCAGTTGTGCACTCTAATTTGGTGCATATGGCATGTGGACCCCGTTGCCGGATGCCCCACATATCAGCGCAAGGAAGTAGAAAGACAGGCGTAACTAGTTATTACACATAAATATATTTTTGACAGAGAGATATTCCCACTGTAAAGAAATATAAAGATCTTTTATATCACAACTTTATACATAAGAAAAATCAAGGGGAATATATATAACATATATAATTATAAAAAACAGAGTTTTTTTAACACGGTATAGACGAGTTGGTGATGATGGTGTGCCTGTCATCCTGCAATATAGGCCGTCTGATTTATATCTGACGGATAGGAAGGAAACTATGGCAATTTTGCAAAAAGGTACCCACACACCTCTCTGCATTTGCAAATAAGGCCTTCCCTCATTCATCTTTTTCTCTCACAAGATAAAATACTCATACAAATGCATCTTGATGTTACGTGCAACGCACGTGCATTATGGGGGTTCAGCTGAGAAATACTCATACAGGCTCACGGTTCTTGACTTTGGGCCATAGGCCGGTGGGCCTGCATGTTTGGGGGCCCATGTGTTCTACCTCAGCGCTTTTCATATTGCAAGCGGTCGGTACGGCGCTGGTTTTAGATGTTGTCGCAAGGCAAATACACAAAATTGAATAAAGCACAACAGCTGTTGGAATGAAATCAAACGACAGTTCCTAACCAGCAATCAAAGTTGCAATTCTATCAATGATACTGTCGTACTACTTATACACACAGGACACTTGTTTCACCATGCCAGAGTATTACATCAAAATCTCTCGGCGGATAGATCAGTTCGGCAGTACTGAAGAATTTCAAAGTTGATTTGGACAAGCTCTCCTTACAGTTAGATCAACACATTGAATCATGTGAAACAACATGGAAATAAAAAAGAACGAAACACTTGGGCGGCCAATGCTTACCAAGAAGGTGGACATGTCGGTTTTTGTAAGGACTTTGGTATATGAAGTGCGAACTGCAGCCCAATCTGTTGCCGGTGCAACTGCTTGTTCGGTTGCCGCTGCACGGGCCGGAGCATATGCAAGTGCAAGTGTTGGTGCAGGTGCCGGAGATGGTGCTCCTTGTAGAGCTGGTGCCGGTGTCGGAGCAGGTGCCAGTGTCGATGCCCGATCCTCCGGTAGATCAGCCTGATCCACTGACGCGGTCGGTGCCCAATCCTTAGCTAGATCAGACTGAGCTGCTGCCGCTGTCAGTGCTAGAGCAACTGCCGGTGCTCGATCCATTGCTGAAGGTGGTACCGATGTGCGAGACAGCGGCGATCGTGTCTGGTCTGCTATGATCGGCTTTCTAACTTGACTAGGCTTCGTGACCGTGATCCAATTTTTTTCTTCATTTCTTTTAAACGCGAGAAGGACTAATTGTGGCGTTTTAGTTAAACCAAACTGCAGTTCATCATAGGGATTCAGCTTGTACTCAGACAACATACTGATCCAATTTTTTCCAGTAATATAAGTGATGGATAGTGCCTTTGTTACTGACACGACATAAGAAGTGAAACCTGCAAAAATACCCATCGTAGAGCAAACCAAACGGTTTATTCTGTGATGAATGTTGGCAAAACCTGCATCGTAAAATTGATGGAAAAGAAAGAAAACATGACATTAAATCAATAAGATTTAGACAGTAAATCAATAAGATTTACTTGATGTGACACGTGTGAATCCTTACCAGGAAATCACTATGTTGAAGTACTAAACAGAAGATTGATCGTCCAACTACGGGTGGCATGCAGGGCCCCTGCCTACTCCCACAAGCAGGACAGTCCAAAGGTCGTGACAAATCGTATGGACCGAACATCCATGGGACTACAAATCCTGGTGGGTGCGATAAACCCTGCAATGCATACAGATATTGGAGTGTAACCATAATTGATAAACCGTCCTCCCAAAAAAGATGATTTGGATACTTCAAAATATACAGACTGAATTGAGTGGACAGACATTAACATAGACCGTTCTCAGGACTGACCACACACCAAAAGCGGCAGTACTAATAAACAATACAGGGTTCACAAACACAAATCAAGTACTGAACAATAGTACTTACTACAGACAAGCAAAGTTGCACTAATTAAACTCTGCAGACTATTTCTTGCCACCGACCTACGGGATGAACCCCGCATAACTGACTAGGCCGTGGACTTCGTGAGAGATGTCTACATGCACCATCACCATCTTGTCAACCTTGGAGAACCTAACAGAGTGGTCTTTCCACTCATAAACATGATCATGAAGACAGGCCGCTTCAGATTTGTTGGGAAGCTTTACAAGAACCACACCCTTCGTAATCGAAGGCACAACCAGGAAATTGTTGTGGTCAAGTACAGCCTCGAGAACACGCCTGACAACAATGCTACAGGAAAACACTAGTTCAGGACACGTGGCGACAAGGACACAGCAACTGGATAGTTTAGCAGTAGAACTCATCCTCGGGTCTTCCGGTTCACACGGCATGACTTTGAGAACTTCATCTCCACCGCGGACCTGGTTCTAATTCAAACAGAAACCATATTTTATTACTACCTCCGTTCAGAAATATAAGATGATTTTCGATATTATACTCCATATATGACTACATATACGCACAGAAATGAGTGAACAAAGACACTAGAACATGTCTTCAAAGGCATGAGAGCAGAGGGATTACTTGCAATATCCATAACACAAGTTACTGAGGCAAATATACCCTCTTCAAAGGTAGCATTGATGTTCATAAAGTACCCCCTCCGTCCCAAAATTCTTGTCTTAGATTTGTCTAGATACGGATGTATCAAGTCACATTTTAGTATTAGATACATCCGTATCTAGACAAATCTAAGACATGAAATTTGGGACAGAGGGAGTAGTTGAAAGTAATCTATAAGAAATCAGTGTCAACCTCTCGCATGTTTTGGTCAAAAGAGGAATTTAGAACCGTCATTTGGCACACAAAAATCACATGCAAGATCACCCAGAAAGTTCTACTACTAGTACTAGTACTGCGTGTTAGATGAAAAAACACGATCAAGATCGAGAAAAAGATCATCAAGAAGAGATAATACCTGGACATGCTTAATGAGGGATCCCGGAGAGGGGGCCTTGGACAGGGCGATGGCTTTGAGCTTGTCTGTGGTAGTCTTGGCGGAGTGCTTGCTTGCGCTTCTTCATACCATGAGCCTCGACGGTTTTGGCCAGAGCCATAGACATCACTTCGGCCGGTGCTCCAGCGTCCATCAAGAAACTGTCAAATAGAAATAAAAGAAAAGAGAGGGAGTTATAGGATCAGTCTCGGGGTTGCAAGACCGGGCCTTGGCCAGAATCAACACCATTGATGTGCTCACCTTTCCTTCTTTGGGAGAGAAGAACAATGGCAGAAGCAGGTCGGGGTTTTCTTGAAGAAATGAGGAACAAGATGAGGGAGAAGCAAGGGTTGGGTAGAGAGGAAGATGAGAGAGAAGAGTGAAATGATGGTTGCTTCGTTCGTCCAACTTACTGCTGGAAAGGAGGGGGTTTGTGATTTGATGGCTCATTGGGCATTACTGCGGCGCTTCGATCGGGGTAGTCTACCGTCACTCTACTACGGAGTAATTTAGTGCATGGCTGGTGGACCCCGATGCTGGCTGTCCCACACGTCGGCGAAAGTGAGTAATTTAGTGCGTGGCTGGAGGAGGATTCGCACGCTAGAGCGTGTCCACTGTTTTTCTGAAGAAAAAAATGATTACAGCAAGCGTTTCCACTCTTACGACGGAGGAGTGCGAAACACGGCATCCACTTGAACATACACAGTGCTCCTACTACTAGGCATGTGCAGTGGTTCATACGTTGGTACTACATAATCTTGTTGCTAGTGTAGTAAGATATGACGATAACAAATGATGTTGTGCGCATGTCAACTATATGAACAGTAATGTAGTAACATAGTACCGCTTTCTCGACTGTCCGGTCGAGAATGAATGGTGAGATCAATGTTAACAGAACTAGGTCTACAGCGCATGGAGAGTACGGTGCTACAGTACTCCACGAAACATGAACCATATGAAGCACGAATAGTGTTAGGCAGGGTGTATGAAGGGTGCACGGGATGGGAGCAAAAGTTCCCTTGTCGACCCACTTTTGGGTGTTTGGCAGAGTGCATGAAGGGTGCATGAGTCCACACTAGTAGGTTAACACAAATACACGAAGAGGAAACAACTACTCCGTCTAGGTGTGTAAGTCATCTTACATTGTGCACTGCGACCAAGGTGGAGAGGAAAACGAGAAAACTTAATGTCTTTTTGCTAATTAATAGCATTGCATGCAGTGAACTAACCACTGCATGTCATGTTTATTAGTCTCAAGTCATTGAAAGCATGCACGGCCCACGTCTCTTATTGGTTGATATGTCACAAAACAAGAAATGGGGAGGGAGTTAATGTACCATGCCTAAGTGTTTTGGGATTATTTGGTTTTCGTAAGGTGACTTACACACTATATTGAGATGAGAATGCAACCAAACACACCCACACGCTTTGTGCTACAGTGACTAATCTGCACCGTCTGAGTTGATCCAACGGTCATGTTGCGCCGAGACATGGACATGCCCATGCAGAGGGTGCCTAAACACCACCGAAGTCCCTCTGCTTCTCGAGGCGCACGACGTTGGTGATGCAGGGGGCAAAACGACTGAAAGGCAATGCAATCTACGGGAAGGCGGAGGGAGCCAGCCAAGGAGCAGGGAATCTTTTGGTTTTCACCATGGTAAAACACCAGTCGACGGCTTCTGACATCAGGGAGCAATGGGTATTACAGGCGGATTCATCGTGACTAATTGCTGCCGCGCCTGCTCCCGTCAATCAAAAAATTAAAAATCCTGTCGCGCCTGCTCCCGTCAATCAAAAAATTAAAAATCCTGCCGCACTCAAACACCAGAGCAACGCCGCGGTGGATGTTTAAATTTACCTGCTGGCAAGTAGATAAAAAAGGGGTGAAAAACAAATGTGGCGGCGCCCTAGCTAATCGGTCGAACTAGCCCAACTAACTAGCCACCGTGCTTCACTGATGTACTCGGCGGGAAAAGTGGTCTTTCGTGATTTGACGACTCATTTATTTACTTGCTTCGGCGAAAATGCGCGGTAGGGCGTCCCACGTCAGGAAGAATATATGCGTGCACCACCCGGGAGGACCCCGAAACCGCGCGGTAGGGTGTGCCATGTCTCGGCACGGAGGAAAAATGTGTGTGAAAAAAATTACTGTATCAGACGTAGTACCTATGGTTCGACCTCAGGACCCAGCCAGTCGGTCGAAAACACCCCACTAGCCACACAGCTTCATCATGCTAACATGGCACGGAGGATAGATGTGGTTAGCTCCGTCTCGACCAGCCACAACGTCTCTTGTTCTAGGCGATTCTTCTATTTTCCAAGCTTTTTTTTAGTTGTAATAACACCACGGCAAGCTAGCGTCGCTCTTCGTGTGTGCCCATGCAAAGGTTAGACGATGGAGAGAAGAGAGAGATCGCAGACCTGGGACCCACCAGTAAGTGAGTCAACGGTCATGCACGTGTAGACGAGGCACTCCCTCTACTCTACTCAACGTAATACTTTATAAAATCAAGTTATGGGACAAAGCCAACAACCGTTGTCATTTCAGGCTATCGACTTACGCTTTGTAGTCCAGGTTGCCAGTTCGAATCTCGTCTTTCAGATTTGTTAGTTTTAGGTCCAAATTTGATTAATGACAAGTGGAACCCCCGTGTGTTGTTCCGATATTTCAGTGTAGGATGGTTTTTTTGAACAAACACTTTGCGCGGTTAGACAAGTAACGGCACAAGTTACACGTATTTTGCAAGTTTACGAACAAAAATGACAGCGGCATAGAATATCACATCCACCCCGCAGCTTAGATGCTATGGTGATACGAGTTTTTACACCGTTGGAAATGAGATCCAATTGCTTGGGAGTAGTCTTTGTAATTATGCGCAATTTCCAAACTCTCCAAAGGTTTTTTGCAAATAAAACATTCAGGCCTCGTGTGTGCCGCTGCATCTTGGATCCAATGGCTCCCCGTTGCTCATATTAGGTGCTCCCCGTAGCTTAATTACCCGCTACGGTGATATGAGCATCTAGGTCGTATGATCAATGATCAGATGGCGCATGCGTAGTACTTGTATTTTCTGCGCAATTCCCAAACTCTCTCAGCCGTATATTGCAAAAACATTCAAACCTCCTACTGTGGGCCGTTAGATCTCCGTGAACTCGTATCACCATAGAATCTACGGTGCGGGAGCACCTCATATTCTCCCGTGCGAGAAAACATAAGGTGCTCTCGCAGCTTGGATGCTACGATGATATGAGCTTCGAGGTCGTTTGATCTGAGATCCAATGGCATCTGAGCAGTCTTTGTGCTTGTAAGCAGTGGCCGAACTCTTTGGGGGCTTTTCTACAAAAAACCATTCGAACCACCGAGGAGGCGTTGGGTCACAAATCCAACGGCTCCGAAGAGCTTGTATCACCAAAGCATCTAAGGTGTGGTAGCACATGATATTCTTACATACAGGAGAATATGATGTCCTCCTTCATCTTAGATGCTACAGTGATACGAGCTTCGAGGTCGTTGGATATGGGATCCAAGGGCATCTGAGTAGTTTTTGTACAAGTTGTGTGCAATTCTCAAACTCATCAAGGTTTCCTGTAAAAATATTAAGACATCATGTGAGCTGCTATATCTCAGATCTACAAGCTCCAAGCAACTCGTATCGACATATAGCATCTAAGGATGGGGGCACATGATATTCTGCCGGGGAGGAGGGGTGGGGGAGCACAACCAATCGGTGGTTGGGAGGGTGGGGACAAATATAATCTAAACAACCCTAAATAGAGCTTCACAATTTTATCTAAGGTCGAGGGGGTGACCCCCGACAATCATAGCTCCGCCTAATTAAACACAACATTTGCATGTACTGTAGTACTAGACTTAATATTCATGTTTCAGTTTCATGTTCGTTTTAAATATTGAATTGAGGACCATGCTCTTACATTTTACTCCCTTCGTTCCTAAATATTAGTCTTTTTAGAGATTTCAAGTGGACTGGCACATACGGATGTATATAGACATATTTTAGAGTGTAGATTCACTCATTTTGCTCCGTATGTAGTCGCTTGTTGAAATCTCTAAAATACTAATATTTAGGAACAGAAGGAGTATTTTTGAATTCGTGTCATACATGCATGGTTTGGAAAAATAGATGCACTATACTTATTGGATGGTTGTTGTGTTCGTGTGTGGGTGTCTCTATGTGTGTGTGTGGTCATATGCTTGATACATACAAAGTTTTCTCACCTTCATATTGTTCATCTTTTAAATTTGAATTTGCATTGAAAAAGTTAGCAGGGATACCATGAAATGTGAAATCCACGTTGAGATCACTATATCACAAACTCACTCTAATTCAACAACTCGTCATAAATCAATTACCACGTTGAGATTAGTATTTGCAAGGATAATACGGGCATTGTAATACACATAGATTCGTTCGGCAACTTAAAAGGTTCCTTTCATATTCTCGAATGGTAGGACCCAACAGCGTACCAGGCAGACCTTGGCTGGTGTTGATCCTAAAAAAATAAAAAAAATAAAAACCGGGCTCGTGTCCTTCTGGTGGCGTGCGTGGTACACACATTAGGCAACCCCAACCAGTCGAGCCTCCGCGTTTTGAGTCGAAGTATCTGGCGGCCAAAATTCCAGCCCTAGGAAATTTCCCTCATGTCCCCGGTCCATAATGACTACCGATGAACAACGGAGGGATGCTTTAGTAACTAGACAACGTTGTGTTCAAAAAAAAAGTAACTAGACAACGTTACCTACCGTGCCGAGCACGGTTCAATTCCCTCGGTCGCCGCTCGCCAAGGTCACCCGTCAACTGCATTGCCTAGTACTACTACTACTACTGCTACTACTACACCAGGATGAGCACAGAATTGAGCCCATTTGTTCGTGCCTAGTACTTGAGTTAATATATCAGGCAATGCACTGGTACGGAGGGATTATCCTTTTGCTCTGCATATATAACTTGTCTGAAGTCTAACTAAGAAAAATGTTTGACCAAATCCTTTCTTACGAAATACAACAGAACAGATGTATGGCTTGAAAATTTATTGCATGATGCAAGTTATGATATTGTTTCGAATCCTGGATCTTAAATTTCAGAAAATCCAAAAGTGACCATAAATTCTTGAAACTGAGCATGGTCACGTGATATGGCACAAATATTACTTCGTAATTTTTTTCTTCAATTTGAGACAAGCTGCTTATGACAAGTTGCACAAATGAAGAGCCAAGGTATTTTGGAACAAAGACCTGTCACGTTAAGGCGAACGCTTTCACTATTGAAACCGTGGGCGTTTACGTGCCGCCACGAGTCCCGCTTCTCATCGGCAGGTGCCGTCCGAGCAAGCATGTGAGTCGACGGGAGGCGTGCGAGCAGACCGCTGCGTCGGCTGACAGGAAGGCGTGCGAGTAGAACGTTGTGCAGGCTCACCGGGAGGTGAGCCCGTTGACCAGGCTCCGCCGCCCACCTTCGTCCCAACTGCTCCCACTCTTAATGTCGCCGGCGCCGCAGTTTCAAATCAACCCCGCACTACCCGGTATCGCTACAATCTTCTCTCTTCCTCTCCGATTCTCCTGTCATCTACCTCCAACCAGCCTGACCTAAACGTACGCCATGCCGCATCACAATGGTCTGCCCTTAGTCTTCCAATTTCCTGAGGAAGACACCCAGCGGGAGTCTCAAGAACATAAGGCGCTTTGGGACGAGCTTGAACTGGCCTTGCGGGGAGACGCCGCGCCTGTCCCCGCTCCCGTTCCGACTCCCGTCGCCCCGACTGCGCCAGCGCCCATCCCCGTGGCATTGATGGGCTGGGAGCCGCACATTGTCGCCGAGCTTGATGCCACGGGGTTCCACGAGGTCCCCGCCAACTTTCATGCGCCCGTACACCTGCCAGCGCATGCGCCTGCGCGTGCACTGACGCGCACGCCCGTGCCAGTGCCAGCGCATGCGCCTACGCGTGCACTGACGTGCGTGCCCGTGCCGGTGCCCGTGTCGATGCCCGTGTACATGAATGTCTTTGCCGCGCCGTTGACAGCGCATGTCCCCGCGCGGGTGCCAGTGCCCCCCTCAGCGGCATGGATGGCCGCCATCGACCGCTTCCTTGCACCAGCGCCAGTCGCCTCCTCCCGCTAGTTGACTCGCTCCTGGAGACCGAAGTCCAGAACATTGTGGCCTTCCTTGAAGCTAGGGACAACGTCCAGGAGTATGCCAACAACGGCGCAAGACGCCGCCGTCGCCGTCGGTCAGTGGCCCGACGACACACAGAGCATGGCAGAGGAGCCGCTTCCCACCGCAAGACGCCCCCAACGCCGCCGCGTAATCTAAATTTGCCATGAAAAACGTTCGGATTGCCATGCTTAAAATCCAAACGTTTATCTTTCCGTTTATTTTAGATCGATCGTCGTATAATTTGAAGTTGGAGTCAGACTGAACGAAATCTATAGTTTGATAGATTGAATGTTCTGCTAGAGCCGTATCAAATTAAATATAAAACGTCATCAAGCCACATGTATTCCTTGTCATCCAACGACCTAGACCGCTTCAATGTTGAGCGCTCAACACGTTTAGCGTGCAGTTAATTTCATGCCAAAAATAGTGCTAATCACATAATAACACGGAAATAATATCCAACTTAATATCCGCATGCACTTAATATACTTCCAAATTAATGTGCATTGCACGTACACACTGGCTAGTGCTGCTAGCACATGAAACTGGTGCCGTAACTTATGAATGCATCCAGATATGGTCAATGGCAACATCGCCCGCGAGTTCTTCGTGTTTGCCCGTGCGTCTAAATGCAGAAGGGGAGGAGAGAGCACACATGGAACCCACCAGTAAGTGAAGGCGAATAGTACTAAAAATAATATTACATGTTATCAATTAAATAGGTTGTGGTAATATAAAAACATTATGTGAACAGAGGGAGGTACAACAAACATTGTTGTTCTACGTATGTTGCCTATTGACATGCGGCCTGAAGGCCCTGGTCGCATGTTCGATCTTCGTCCTTTATTTTTTTTAATTTGTATATGGGTCCAAATTTGTTTCATGACATGTGGGCCCCTCGGTGTGTAGTTTGTAGCACTTTAATTTGTGGGTCCAAATTTGTTCCATTCCAAGTGGACTATCGGTGTGTAGTTTTGTAGCTTATTTATAATAATTAAAGAGAACAACAGATTTTTTTGCAATAATACCATGGTGCGACGTTGAAGGCGAGAAAGGACATGCGAGAGAGCGATGACCGAGCCAGAGGGAAATCAACTAGGGGAGTTGCGGGGGTCGCAACGGTGTTTCGAGTAGTTGTGGGCCGAATGCTACGAAAATATAATCTAAACCGACCGGAATAAATGCCTACACAAATTAATCCAAGGTTGGGGTGCTCCTCGCAATGTAAATAGCTTTGGCTTTACGAGGGATGGAGAGGTAGCTTCAATGTGTGGAAGATACGACGTGAGAAAGCGAGGTCAATCGAGAGACATATAGATAGAGAGACAAAGTGAGTGTGGTCCAACATTCATGGAACAAATATATATGCTCTGGAGAGATATTGTACGATTGAGCTTTTGGCAAGGGTGAGGGCTGTAAGATAGAGCTTGAGAGATGATCCAGTCACAGACGTGTAGATATATTTTATGCGTGGGAGGAAGCAAGGTCGATCGATCACATAGGGTTGTCGTGCGATCGAAAGAGTGAGACGGGTTGGAGAGAGTGACCTAGATAGACAATGTGCGTGAGAGAGTATACAATGTGAATAAGTCGAATTGGGCTCAAACATGGTGATATATCGTTTTTGTCCGAGAAAGAGCGAGGTCAATCGAGACATACAAAGAGAGAGAGAGAGAGGGAGAGAGAGGGAGAGAGTGAGAGCGGGTGTGGCCCGCCATGAGGTCGAAAGAGTGGGGGCGGCTTCGATGGAGTGACCTAGATAGACAATCTGTGAGAGAGAGTATATAGTGTGTCAATCGAGGCCCGAACAAGGAGATATATCATTTGTGTGTGAAAGAAAACGAGGTTAAACGAGACTCAGATAAAGAGAGCGAGATTGAGTGAGTGTGGCCCGCCGTGCGGAAGAAAGAGTGAGACAGTCTCGAGGGAGTGACCTAGATAGACAACGTGCGTGCGTGCGCAGGAGAGGTTGGGGGCTAGATAGGCAATGCATGTATTTAGCGCGAGAGGGTGAGAGGGAGAGGGAGAGAGAGAGAGCTCGGCATGGGGTGCAATGGCGGGTGTGTGAGGTAAATACATTTCATAACAGAGTGGGAAAAGGGGGCTGTGTAGTTGAGAGAGTTAGAGATCGAAACATGGAGAGAAAGAATAGATGTGTGTTGGAAACCGATAGCTTCCTAAGGTGGTTAGGAGAGGAAGATTGGCCGATATAGGAAGTATGTAGCGTGTGTGCGGGAGGGGGGGCTAAAAACAACATTTGAATGTAGATAGTACGAGACTTAATATCTATGTTTCAATTCGGTGTACATTGTAAGATTTGAACTGAGGACCATGCATACGGGTAATTATTTCGAATTCGTGCCATACTAGGTTTCGAAAAGTTGACATTGACTCGATTTGTTGTGCTATTTTGTGGGTCATATGTTTGAATCCATCCAAAAGTTTTCTCACTACCATGGTGTTCATCATATACATATGAATTTGTATTAAAAAAGTAGCGTGGATACAGTGAAATGCAAAATCCACATTAGAATTGGAGATCGCTATGTGACACACACTCTATTTCAAATAACTAATTATGTGACACACACTCTAATCCACGTCAGCGTGGATACCGTTTCGATTTTTTTTATAACTCCTCCTTAATTAATTTATAGTATCTCGTTTCGAATGACTAATTATTATAAGGAAAACATGGTCAAGGTAATACATACAGATTCGTTTGCAAATGAAAGAAGATTCGTTTGCATTCTCAAATGTAGGCGCACCAGGGTCGTGTCATGGCGGTCGCGTGTGTCAGACGAACGCGTAGCACCCAGCCACCCACCCCCTCCCTCACTCCCCCTCCCCCCCCCCAAAAAAAGGACGACGACAAAATAAGTTCGCGCTTCCATGTTTCGCATGGAAATATCTGGCGGCCCCAATTCCAGCCCTGCAAAATCTCCCTTCTCCACCGTCCCCTTCCGCGCCCAGATTGCTCAAATCCCTAATTCGCCGCCAACCCAAGCAAAGTTCGAATCGCCCCTCGTCTCGTCTCTTTCCCCACCTCTGTGCCGGACAACGACGACGAAGACGACGGTCGTGCTTCACCACCGCACCGGAGCTACCTCATCTACGCCCTCGTCCACCGCACCGGGTGGTCCACCAACAATGTCGGCCGCCGCAACTGACGTGCCTCACAGACACCGACTTCCACCACATCAGCTGCGCTTCACCGACGCCGTCTCCCAGCTCACCGGGGCTACTTCACCGAGCACATCGTCGCGCCTCCGCCCCCCGAGGCCGCTGGGGCTTCACCAACGGTCTCGTCCACCGCATCGTAGCGCTCCGCTGCCACTCAAGATCTGCATCCGTGCGCAGCCAACCAACGCCAGCGCATCACCCTCAACGGCTCTAAAGTGACCCGCACTCTAGCTAGGCGAGCATGCCCAAAAGCCGTCCCGAACTAGGTATCCACACATCACTCCCTTGTGCACTGTTCCGACGATGTTTGGATATCCTTTCACTGCTCTCTTAGCTTACACGCCTATCCAACTCTGACTTTAACTCCTATTTCTTCTGGAGATATCATCTGAAACAAGCAAATCCATTTTTTAGCGAAGCATGACGGCGCTACGAGATCTGGTACACATCCTGCACACCCGTATAACCTTGTAAGTATCTGTCCTCCGGTACAACAGCAAGGTCGATTCCTCTTATTTGATCAGCCATTCACCGTGTCAAAAATGCAGAGGGGGATGCAAGGAGCACAAGGCCTGCACATCCAAGCAAGTGGTAACATGGACTTGTACATGGAACATCCCAAGCGCAAGCAGAGCTGCAGTGAGCCTGTACAACGAGCTAGCGTAAGTCCCTGCATTTCATTTAATTCGTACTGGCATTCGTGTATGATTTGTGTGCAGTGGCGGAACCACGAATTCAAGTTACCAGGGGCGAACATTTAACTTAAAAAATACGAAGGCACTTGCACTCCGGAAATCAACATAACTTGAGAAATGTGAAGCTACATGCACTTTGAAAACCAGCTAATGATCCAAAGTAGTTCAGATTATAAACACTAAATGATGCAAGCACCAAAAAACACAAAATGCAACATGGTGTACAAGGACTACAAACATGGTCTGTACCTGCTTGAATTATTCGTTCTCTGGCTGAAAATATAGAAGTGTAATTGCACCTATAACCAGTGCGCAAACTGCATATCAATATATCTATCCTGCACAAGTATGCCAATAGTTTCAAAAAATAGATTAGGAAAGTATTTATGCTACGTTGTCATGATACGGGGATTTTCTGGTAGATGGCCTCGACGTTTCCTCAAGCCATGAAAATGCACTATAATTTGCTTGTCATCAATGCCTGCAAATCTCTATGTGTCTCTCAACATAACAGATCATCATTAGACACTAAATCCTTCAATGGGAGCTTGAAAAATGCTTGCATTAGATGCCTCATTAGACACTATATGTTCATCACCAAGAGCATGTAAAATGTTTGCATCAAATCCTTCATTAGCAGTCTGTTCATTAGACACTTCAGGCTCAAGAACAACTTGAGCTTGGATGTTTGCACCGGAAACTTGATTAGATACATCAGATTCAGTCAGTTCAGTATTGATTGGGGGAGTTATAAAATAAGTAGAAATTGGTTTCATTTTCTCATAGATTCCCTACATACAAGCAGTTTTACAACACCGTCAGGTTTAACTATTGGCCAGAAATTGAAGAGTTGAATTAGGTATAATTAGGGATGTGATGTACCTGCTCGTTGCGCATGCTACTCTTGCAAGCTGCGACTGTCCGTTTGAGCAAGCTCGATGCCATGCTCGTGCTGCCGCCGCTGCCTCCCACGCAGGCTACACCCAGGGTTGGATCTTCATCTTCTTGTCCTTCCGTTCGCTTGAAGCCCGGCGACTGCCCTCCAACGAGGGCGCGAGGAAGTGCTGTGTCGGTCTGTCCAGCAGCGGCTAGGTTAGGAGCGAACCACACTGGAGGCTGGAGTGGATGAATTGGGATTTTTCCTGCTGTCGATCGATATGGGAGGCGCTCGTTTGGGCCACGAGCCTGCTATAGGGCCTGCCTTGCACTTATGTTATTGGCCTATCCAAATTGAAACATTTTTCTTCATTTTTTACATTGCCTGCTCGTGCGTTGGGACAAACAAAACTAGCCTGGGCCAACCTGGACGACTCAAACTAGGTGCACACTTTCGAGCCACCCGAGGCGGCCGCCCATACCAGCCCCTATGGTGGCGTTGCCCCTTTTGCATGTATGATAGGGGTAGTGAAAAATATTCCGGTGGCGCTTTTGATTTACCCACAGAATGGTTGAATTGCTTGTTTCTATTAACTGAGTTTGCCAATAATGTGAAGGATGCCAGTCTTTTCATCCTATTGTAGATTGCTTAGATCTCGATATGCCAAAAGAAATTGCACGAAATATACGGTAAAAGCCAGTGTGATGTGTGTGGCTACAACTAGTCTGACTACACATCCTCATATAACATATCAAGGACGCACCATCTTACCAGATTAACCATTCGACTTACCAATGCAGTGTGGGAAGAAAGAAGTATTGGGACTGCGTATCGAAGCAATTGATGCCATGGACTCCTTCGTACAACCTTGTAAGCGAAAAAGAAGTTGCAGTGTGCCTGTACAAAGAACTAGCATAAGTTCAGTTACCTGCTTCTCGGAATTTTAGTTAGCCACTTATTGAAAAAAAAATCAATTACGTTGCTTGGCTTAATTTAGTTTGCTACTGATTACATAATGCCACAGCCTGTTAATCCTATTATAGACTGCACCTATCTATGTGTTTGATACTTACTGTTAAGAATTACCTGTTTGCTTGAACTTAAATAGCTACTTGTTTGTTTAACTGCTTTGCTGCTGCAACAGCGGGTTACAATGATGTTAATAACTACTTTTTAGCATCGAATTGAAACTCTTTAATTCCTTGTTTGTTTAACTGGTTTGCTGTTATAACTCCCAGTTGAGATGTTTTGCTAACTTCAACTTTTTTGAATCCAATCGGAACTTTAATGGCAAAACAGGTTAGCCCAAGATCAAAGAGCGAGGTCCCCATGGACGTTGTATCATCCCACAGCAGTCGCACCAGCCCAATCGTGCATTATGAATTGCCAACTGCTGATGCTCTAGAGGCTAAACTAGTGGTAGAAAGAGATTCTGCTTCTGCACTTAGAGATGAAGTTGACATGTTGAGGAAGCAAACAGCACAATCAGTAGCAGTACTCAAGACAACCATTAAATAGTTGGTGGATTTCAAAACGAAGCAAGCTGAGACTGACCACATTGTTAAGGTCCTGAAGGAAAAAAGGAAATTAAATTCCCACTTGGTAAATCATAGGTGAAATGTTCTTTCCATCGTTGAATAACCTTTGTGTTGTTTGTTCATGTAATCAATCAAACCATTTGTTTTAGAGATCATGTAATAATTGTTTTTTGTTTTTTGTTTTTTGGTTTGTAATTTCATTTGAGCACAAGTCTGTATTAATTGATAAGACTCGGAGACATTTCATTTTGGTTGTTGTGCCAGACCTACAAATATGCCAATCGGGCTGAATGTGCATTCAGCAATAATAGTAGTATAGATGGACCATAAGTGGCACGCATCGGAAAGGGCCAAGATGCTGTAGTAGCTTGGCTAAAAAAAGGATGTTGTTGTAGCAAAGAAAAGTACAGCGGCCTGGCTTATGTATGTTAGTTGATATTATTGATCCATATACTCTATAAGTGTTTATATGTATGTTAGTTCTGTACATTCTTGGTTGATTCACTCGGTATTTGAATCTTGATACATCGCTTGTGTACATATCTAAATGGGAGTACACATTATGCTGCGTGTGACATTTGAGTTGGACATGAAGTGTTCCAAATATTCGAATTCACCTTAAACTGGATTCTAGCTTCTGAATTTGAGTATCGGCATTTGTAAACCATATTCATATATGATAGTGGAATACATCTTTGTCGTCCTTTTGAAGATATATAAAAACACATGGAATGATTTATAAAGATTCGTATAGGAATACAAAATGGATTCGAATTTAGTTGCCAGGGTAAACGTGGATGCTTATTGTCCCAAAATTCGAAAGAAGCAGCAAATTGTCCACTCCCACGTCGGCTGCCCGAAGCCAAGTGTTTGGGAGATGGAAATTACTGTCTACCCATTACACGGACAATCCATCGGCCCGATTTCCACTGCTCTAAATAGGGGTAGGATAGTAACTTCAATAAGACGTGACACGACCGCCTCTGAGCCCATTCCGACACGGTGGGCGCCAAACATGGGCGGCAAAATACATTTGATTCAAGCTCGTCCGAAAGACCTCTGTTTCTCCCTCCATTTCCCCATTCATACACGGTGGGCGGCAAAACAAACTCGACTCGACCGAAATCGATGTAGGCAAATATTTTCAATAGGGGTAGGTTTGTAACTTCACTCAGATGTGACACACCCGCCCTACCTATCAGCCTCGTTCATACACCATGGGCGCCAACCATGGGCGCCAACCACCCTCTCCTCGCCCAAAATCGCTCTAGGCAAATATTGGCGAGATGCGAGATTACCGTCGTATCCCCAACCGACGAGACTGAAGGAAATATGCCCTAGAGGCAATAATAAAGTTATTATTTATTTCCTCATACCATGATAAATGTTTATTATTCATGCTAGAATTGTATTAACCGGAAACATAATACATGTGTGAATACATAGACAAACATAGTGTCACTAGTATGCCTCTACTTGACTAGCTCGTTGATCAAAGATGGCTATGTTTCCTAGCCATAGACATGAGTTGTCATTTGATTAACAGGATCACATCATTAGGAGAATGATGTGATTGACTTGACTGGCAGGAGCCATATGGTTGTCGCTTTATTGTATGCAATGCAATCACCCTGTAATGCTTTACTTTATCACTAAGCGGTAGCGATAGTCGTAGAAGCAATAGTTGGCAAGACGACAACGATGCTACGATGGAGATCAAGGTGTCGCGCCGGTGACGATGGTGATCATGATGGTGCTTCGGAGATGGACATCACAAGCACAAGATGATGATGGCCATATCATATCACTTATATTGATTGCATGTGATGTTTATCTTTTATGCATGTTATTTTGCTTAGATCGCTGGTAGCATTATAAGATGATCTCTCACTAAATTTCAAGGTATAAGTGTTCTCCCTGAGTATGCACCGTTGCGAAAGTTCTTCGTGCCGAGATACCACGTGATGATCGGGTGTGATAAGCTCTACGTTCAAATACAACGGGTGTAAGACAGTTTTGCACACGTAGAGTACTCGGGTTAAACTTGACGAGCCTAGCATACGCAGATATGGCCTCGGAACACTGGAGACCGAAAGTTCGAGCGTGAATCATATAGTAGATATGATCAACATAGTGATGTTCACCATTGAAAACTACTCCATCTCACGTGATGATCGGACATGGTTTAGTTGATTTGGATCACGTGATCACTTAGATGATTAGAGGGATGTCTATCTAAGTGGGAGTTCTTAAGTAATATGATTAATTGAACTTTAATTTATCATGAACTTAGTCCTGATAGTATTTTGCAAATAATGTTGTAGATCAATAGCTCGCGTTGTTGCTTCCCTATGTTTTATATATGTTCCTAGAGAAAACTAAGTTGAAAGATGCTAGTAGCAATGATGCGAACTGGGTCCGTGATCTGGAGTTTATCCTCATTGCTGCACAGAAGAATTATGTCCTTGATGCACCGCTAGGTGACAAACCTATTGCAGGAGCAGATGCAGATGTTATGAACGTTTGGCTAGCTCAATATGATGACTACTTGATAGTTTAGTGCACCATGCTTAACGGCTTAGAATCGGGACTTCAAAGACGTTTTGAACGTCATGGACCATATGAGATGTTCCAGGAGTTGAAGTTAATATTTCAAGCAAATACCCGAGTTGTGAGATATGAAGTCTCCAACAAGTTCTATAGCTAAAAGATGGAGGAGAATAGCTCAAGTAATGAGCATGTGCTCAGATTGTCTCGGTACTACAATCGTGTAACATCCCAAATTTTCAATTTGGAATATTATACATTAGATCATCATTGCATAGCATATTTTATTGCATTTTGGCAAAATCCTCGAAAATCCTAAGCAACTCAAGGACCCTCGGAGAGAGTTGGGGAATTTTTCGCGGTTTTCATATTTGATTTTTATCGAATAATGAAACGAGGATTTTGGTTTTAATTATTTTTCTCTCCGAAAAATATTTCATATTAAAATAAATGAGAGGAGAAAATATGACTTCTCTAAAATAATTGAAATATTGGAGAAAAATATTAAAATCAAATATTTGATTTTATTTGCAATTTTAATTGCATTAGAAAAATTGCACGTTTTCAAAACTGCATTTTTGGGCCAAGAAAATGTTCATCTCGTTCTAATTATTTTAATTATACGGTGAAAATTTGTTTTGGCATTTTTGGATTTTTATTTATTTTTCTATGATTTTTCTTAGGTTTGACGAAATTATTTTAAAAAAAATCCTGAGCGTGCCGACTGAGCCGAAGCCCAGCCGACGGCCCAGCCCACCGCCCGAGCCGTCTCCCTCCCGGAGACCTAGCTCCCGACGCCGCCACTCGAGTCCCGGTCGGGGACGACGCCGCCGCCGCCTTGCCCCCTCCCCCACGGCACCCCCCTCCTTAAGTACCCCAGCCCCGCCGCCCTCTCCTCACCTCATCCCGACCCCGCCCCGCACCCGATGCCGCCCGGAGGAGCCGCGCCGGAGCCGCCTATCGCCGCCGCCTCGGGAAGCCCCGACGCCGCCGCCCGTCGCCTCCCCGAGCCCCGCCGCCCCTCGCCGCACCCCCAAGCCCCGCTGGAGCCCGTCCCGAGCCCCGCCGGAGTTGCCCCGACGAGGTTAGCCGCAGCCGCCGCCGACCGTCCAGATTTTTTTTTAAAACCGGCTCGGTTTATTTTTTTTCGAAACCCTAGATTTTTTTTATAGATCGGTTTATTTTTTTGGTTTAGTTAGTTAGTGAAATTTCACCGATCCGTTCGTTTTAACGAACGTGTTCACTGGTTAGCCGCAGTTAACGAACGTCCGTTCGTTTGACTGTTCGTCGGTTTTCTTTTTTGTCAGATTTTCCGCGATTTCCCAGATCGCGATTTCTGATGTGTTTTTCGTTTTAGTTTATCTTTTAGCTCGTTTATCGGAATCAGGCGATTCAAGCGCCTAGAGTTTCGTCTCGAAATTCTCTTTCCGTTTAACCTATTCAAACAAGTTTTTGCTACTGTAAAATTTGACTTAGATCCAGATTAGTAAACGAAGCTTGTTTTTTTCGCCGTTTGACTTTCATTGCTTCGTTTGATTTGATTCCTTTTGCAAACCGGAGTTCTTAAGTTGAACTTTCTGGTTAGATCTTTATTTGAGTTTTACCTGTGCATTAGATGAGTGCTTATTGTTTGCTTGTTTGTTTGCGATAGAGTACCCGGAGTGCGCCACTTGCTACTTCGAATCTCTAGGTTTCACGGATCATCAGCAAGGCAAGTAACACTTTGATCATACCTCTTTTACTACCCAGTTTTATTGCATTAGAACAATCCTCAAACAATTGCATGATTAGGATCTAATTAAATTGTGGGTATTGGGAAGTAGTTGAGGTAGTACCTATTACCTGTTTTGTTATCAAACCTTGGGAGTTACTTCTACGTTTGCTCATATTGCTATGCTATGCTAGTAGACGTGGATTGGGTTTGAGTGTTACCATGACAGATGTGAGATTGTTAATTAATGGTCAACCTTAAGGTGGCAACTAAAACTCACATCTGGGTGGATTGAGGTACCTGGGTATTCCAGGATTGCCTGTTTTTCTTTTGGACCGCCACCCAGGTTCAAAGGGATCATGAGATTATTCATGCTAGAAACTTCCGTGTGCAGCCACAAGCTATTATGGGCTCTAGCATAGTTGATTAAGTTGTGTGAACTCTTACAGTGGTAGACTAGCAGATGTAGGGGAAATTAGGTGTAACGGTCTACCCGTTCGTAAGGTGCAAACACTTCTGAAAGACTGTGTCTCGGTCATCCGTTTCTCAAACATCGTGTAGTGCGAGAATCAAGCGGAGGCGATCGAGTCTTGTGGGGAAAAGTGCGCAAACCTCTGCAGAGTGTACAAACTAATCATGATTAGCCATGTCCCCGGTTATGGATATCTTGAGTATCTAGTATTTGGATTATCATGTGAATCTCATCATGTTACTTTAATTAATTTTGTTGGGTTAATGATGAAACTTAATTGGGATTGAGATGCTGTCAACCATCTCAATGTTTAACAACCACCATGATAGTTAAATAAAATTTATTCCTTTGCAGTAGGGAAAAATTGGCTTTTCGCAAAACTGTAACCATAGAGCCTTCTACCAGCCATATATGCATGTAGTATAGCATTATTATATTCATTACTCTCTATGTGTTACATTGCCAGCATATTCCATGTGCTGACCCGTTTTCGGGCTGCAATGTTTCATGTTGCAGACTTTTCAGACGACGAGTAAGGTGCCTTAGGTCGTGGTCTTATACTCAGTGATGCCGTTGGAGTTGATGGACTCACTTATCTTCCAAGTCTTCCGCTGTTATCGTTTTAGATGGCCTTAAGCAATATTTGTCATACTTATTTCTCTCTTGAGATAGTCGTTGTAATAAGTGTGTGATTGCTACTCTGTTATAAATCCTCCATTTGTACTGTGCGTGTCAGCATTACTGATCCAGGGATGACACTGGTGCACAGCAGCATAGACTGTTTGAGGTCTGGTCGCTACAAAGGTGGTATCAGAGCACACGCTGACTGTAGGACACGACCACTAAGCTTAAACCCTAGAACACTACTCTCTTCTCATTTCTGACTCCTTTCCACTTTCTACTCTTTTAGGAATGGTGGATGCAAGGAACAAGTTCATGCAACCGGATGAAGATACACCCTTTGGACGACACTTGAAGGAAGTCACTAAGTACCTGAACATTGGAATACCAAGCTTCACCGGGACTTACAAAGCCACACTACCAGAAGAGGAGCGCTAGAAGATTCAAGTTCAAGTTCCAGGAAGGACGTTTACGCCAGTCACTGAGCCTATAGATTTTTCCTTTGATGCACCAACCTGGAGTTTAGGGAAGAGCATGGAAGCTCACATCTCTATGGGACGCATTGGAGAAGTCTACCACAGGGAGCTTAAGGATACTATTTATCAGATTTGTGGACGCCGAGATGAGCAATGGGAGATGATCAGCACCAAGAAGGATGGATCAATTGCAGCTTTCATCCAGGAGCAAAACCAACACATTCGTCGCCAGGAGAACCAGATGTGCGCAGACATGATAGATCTGAAAAAGGCATTGACCAAGATCACGGAGTTGGAGGAAGAACTCAAGTCTACACGCGATGGATATGAGGAGGAGATCGCCACGTTGTTGGAAAAGAATGACGACCTGATAAAGAAGATCGGAGTATTCATGGGAGACCCAGCACCAGGAGGAGAAGATGACGATTCTACTTGCCCGGATAACTACATCATCATCGACGACACCGACTCGGACCCCAGTGAAGATGACTTTGTTGATGAAGCTGGAGCAGATATCATGGAGTCTTCGACCGATCAAAATTTCTAGTAGACCCCCATAATCAGTAGTAGTATTACCCCCATGTATATAGTATAGTCCGAGCACTTTGTAACGACAGTTAGATCGATTGTATGCCTTGTTTGATTGAGTGATATTGTTTGTGTTTGTCTCATATGCATATGGGTAGTGTTTTCCCTCTAGACCTCATTCTATTCTAAATTCTCATCTTTTCTAAACCTATCAGATGCCTCCGAGACGCGACACCGGATTTGTTTTCCCACCGGAGATCACTCAGTTGATTCAGCAGCAGAATGCCCTGATGCAAGTATTAGTACAGAACCAAGGCAACAACAACAACAATCCACCACCACCTGTTGATCACTTAGCCCGTTTCTTGAGGCTAAATCCGCTGGTGTTTTCCAGCAGCACCGAGCCGATTATTGCAGATGATTGGCTCCGCAAAGTTGGAAGGGAGTTGACCACTACAGGATGCACAGATGTGGAGAGAGTGCGATTTGACGCACATCAGCTTGATGGACCCGCAGCATCATGGTGGGAGAATTACACAGCCACACACCCTATTGACACTGTCACATGGGACCAGTTTCAGCAAGCTTTCCGTACTGCCCATGTTTCAGCAGGAGCTATGGCCATGAAGAAGCATGAGTTTCGCAACCTACGCCAAGGAGGACGCACCGTAGGCCAGTATGTGGAGGACTTTAGTAAGTTAGCACGTTATGCTCCAGATGACGTTGCTACAGATGCAGCCAAGCAGGAGAAGTTTCTGGAAGGACTGAATGATGAGCTGAGTATGCAGTTGATGGTAGCAACCTTCAACAACTACCAGGAATTGGTAGATAGAGCTCTCATGATTGAAGGGAAGCAACAGCAGATTGAAAACCGTAAGAGGAAGTATGGACAAGGGAAGTACCATTCTGGAGCTCAGCAGAAGCCACATTTTACCCCGAAATCGGGAGGACAGTTTCAGCATACCCATGGAGGAGGTAGTTCGCACAACCATAATGGCCCCAAGAATGGTAATGGGAATGGAGGAAGCAATGGCCAGAACCGTACCAACCCTTCAACCCCAGCTAAGAGAGACCTGAGCCAAGTCACTTGCTTTAAGTGCCAGAAGACTGGACATTATGCCAATGAATGTCCTGAAGCCCAGAATGGAAATGGCAATGGAAGCTTTGGGAAGAAGCCGAACCCTTTCAACAAAGGACATGTGAACCACATTAGCGTGGAGGAGGCTGAAGCTCGGCCAGATGCAGTAATAGGTAAGTTTTTGGTTAAGTCCTTTACTGCAATCGTTCTTTTTTATACTGGTGCATCGCATTCATACATATCAAGGGGATTTGTGGATAAGTTTAAGTTGCCCACCAAAGTTCTCAGAACACCTATGTTAGTAACCTCGCCAGGAGCAGAGTATATGGCAAGCCAAGGATGTTTTCAGATGCCATTGGCCATAGGTAGGCATGTTTTCCCCTCAGACCTAATAGTCTTGGAGTCGCAAGGTTTGGACGTAATATTGGGTATGTATTGGCTATCGATGTATGGGGGAAACATCGATTGCGCCAGTAAGACGATTTTTCTTACCACCCCAGAAGGGAGAAGGATTAAGTATGTATCCCGGCATGTGCCAAAGAGGACTCAAGTAAATTCCTTATCAGGAGTTGTACAGGAAGAAGTACCAGTGGTGAAGGATTACCCGGATGTATTTCCAGAAGAGTTGTCAGGCATGCCACCAGATAGAGACATAGAGTTTTTGATTGAACTTTTGCCAGGCACAGGGCCGATATTTAAGAGACCGTACAGGATGCCCGCTAAGGATTTGGAAGAAATTAAGAAGCAGATTAAGGAGTCACTGGATAAAGGCTATATTCGCCCAAGTTCTTCACCTTGGGGATCACCCGTACTTCTAGTGGAGAAGAAAGATGGATCGTTGAGGATGGTTGTTGATTATCGAGGATTGAATGAAGTGACCATCAAAAATAAGTACCCACTGCCGATGATCAATGATTTGTTTGACCGATTACAAGGAGCTAAGGTATTTTCCAAGATCGATCTACGATCAGGATACCATCAGTTAAAGACTCGAGAGTAGGATATACCTAAAACGGCTTTTACCACCAGGTATGGGCTATATGAGTATACCGTTATGTCATTTGGTCTGACTAACGCACCTGCCTATTTCATGAACCTGATGAACAAAGTGTTTATGGAGTTTTTGGATAAGTTCGTCGTAGTGTTCATTGATGATATTTTGGTCTACTCAAAGAATGAAGAGGAGCATAAGGAACATTTGCGTTTGGTACTTGAGATGCTTAGAGAACATCAGTTATACGCCAAGTTCAGCAAATGTGAGTTTTTGTTGAAGGAAGTTGGATTCCTCGGACATGTTATATCCGGAGAAGGAATAGCAGTAGGCCCCACCAAAGTCGACACTGTGACAAACTGGGAATCACCCGCATCAGTTGGAGAGATCCGGAGTTTTCTTGGACTTGCAGGATACTACCGGAGGTTCATTGAGAATTTCTCGAGGATTGCTAAGCCCATGACAGAGCTGTTAAAGAAGGACACAAAATTCAATCGGACTGAGGAATGCGAAGCTAGTTTCCAAGAGTTGAAGAAACGTTTGGTTACATCACCAGTGTTGATTCTGCCAGATCAACGCAAGGATTAAGAAGTATATTGCGATGCTTCACGTCGAGGACTTGGAGCAGTGCTAATGCAGGAGGGAAGAGTTGTTTCATATGCTTCACGACAACTTAAACCCCATGAGAAGAACTATGCCACCCATGATTTGGACTTAGCAGCCGTAGTGCATGCGTTGAAGACATGGAGACATTTTCTCATCGGAAACCACTGTGAGGTGTACACGGATCACAAGAGTTTGAAGTACATTCTCACGCAGAAGGAGTTAAATCTCAGGCAAAGGAGATGGTTGGAGCTCATTAAGGATTATGATATGAGATTGCATTATCACCCCGGGAAGGCTAACGTAGTAGCAGATGCGTTGAGCTGCAAGAGCCATGTCAACACACTCATGACCAGAGAGTTACCGAAATTATTAGCCAAGGATCTTCGCGAGCTATGTTTGGAGATAGTTCCAAGAGGCTATTTAGCAACGTTGGAGATTCAGTCTACCTTGATGGAAAAGATCAGGGAAGCTCAGAAGACAGACAAGGAGATTGACGAGATAAAGGGAAGGATGAGCAAAGGAAAAGCCAAGGGATTTCGTGAGGATGAGAACGATACCTTATGGTTTGAGGACCGCGTTTATGTGCCCAATGATCCGGAGATCAGGAAGTCGATCTTGCAAGAGGCCCATGATTCACCGTATTCGATTCACCCAGGAAATACCAAGATGTATTTGGATTTGAAAGATATTTTCTGGTGGACCGGAATGAAGAAAGATATTGCAGAGTATGTAGCAGTTTGTGATGTATGTCAGAGAGTGAAGGCAGAGCATCAGAAGCCAGCAGGATTGCTACAGCCATTGCCGATACCCGAATGGAAATGGGATAAACTAGGCATGGATTTTATCACGGGATTACCCAGGACTCGTTCAGGCTATGACTCGATATGGGTTGTAGTCGATCGTTTGACGAAAGTAGCTCATTTCATCCCAGTGAAGACCACTTACACCAGTGCTAAGTTGGCAACGATATACATGACCAGGATCGTATGTCTGTATGGAGTTCCGAGGACCATTGTATCAGATAAAGGAACCCAGTTTACTTCAAAGTTTTGGAATCAGTTACATGAAACTTTGGGTACCAGGCTAGAGTTCAGTACAGCCTTTCATCCACAGACAGACGGACAGACCGAGAGAGTCAATCAGATTTTGGAAGATATGCTGAGAGCTTGTGCGCTAGATTATGGATCTAGTTGGGACGACAATTTGCCGTATGCAGAGTTTTCTTACAACAACAGTTACCAATCCAGTTTGAAGATGGCCCCTTTCGAAGCTTTGTACGGAAGGAGGTGCAGAACACCCTTGTTGTGGAACAAAGTTGGAGACCGCCAGTTGTTTGGACCAGATTTGATTAAAGAGTCTCAACGGAAAGTGAAGTTGATTCACGATAGGCTCAAGGTAGCCCAGTCCAGGCAGGAGAGTTATGTGGATTCTAAACGCAAGGAGACAGTTCACGAAGTCGGAGACAGAGTTTACCTACGAGTATCACCACTTCGAGGAGTTATGCGCTTTGGAGTTAAAGGAAAGTTAGCGCCACGTTTTGTAGGACCATACAAAATTTTGGAGCGTATGGGAGAAGTTGCTTACAAACTGGAATTGCCTGAAGTATTGTCAGGAGTTCATGATGTATTTCACGTTTCCCAGTTGAAGAAGTGCCACGCAGGGATGGCTGAGATACCACTGAGAGATACGGTGCCATTGGAAGCGATTCAGCTAGATAGTGACTTGACCTATGAGGAGAAACCAGTTAAGATTCTTGAGTATGCCAGCCGAGTCACCCGCAGCAAGGTTATCAAGTTTTGCAAAGTTCAGTGGAGTCACCATACCGAGGACGAAGCCACCTGGGAGCGAGAGGAAGATCTACGGAAGAACCACTCTCACCTATTTTCTAGCCAACCCGAATCTCGAGGGCAAGATTCATCTTAAGGGGGTAGGTTTGTAACATCCCAAATTTTTAATTTGGAATGTTATACATTAGATCATCATTGCATAAGCATATTTTATTGCATTTTGGCAAAATCCTCGAAAATCCTAAGCAACTCAAGGACCCTCGGAGAGAGTTGGGGAATTTTTCGCGGTTTTCATATTTGATTTTTATCAAATAATGAAACGAGGATTTTGGTTTTAATTATTTTTCTCTCCGAAAAATATTTCGTATTAAAATAAATGAGAGGAGAAAATATGACTTCTCCAAAATAATTGAAATATTGGAGGAAAAATATTAAAATCAAATATTTGATTTTATTTGCAATTTTAATTGCATTAGAAAAATTGCACGTTTTCAAAACTGCATTTTTGGGCCAAGAAAATGTTCATCTCGTTCTAATTATTTTAATTAGACGGTGAAAATTTGTTTTGGCATTTTTGGATTTTTATTTATTTTTCTATGATTTTTCTTAGGTTCGACGAAATTATTTTAAAAAAATCCCGAGCGCGCCGACTGGGCCGAAGCCCAGCCAACGGCCCAGCCCACCGCCCGAGCCGTCTCCCTCCCGGAGACCTAGCTCCCGACGCCGCCGCCCGAGTCTCGGTCGGGGACGACGCCGCCGCAACCTTGCCCCCTCCCCCACGGCACCCCCCTCCTTAAGTACCCCAGCCCCGCCGCCCTCTTCTCACCTCATCCCGACCCCGCCCCGCACCCGACGCCGCCCGGAGGAGCCGCGCCGGAGCCGCCT